>NW_028317943.1:10297368-10601315 GCF_062004578.1 Staurois parvus
CCGTGCTTCTTTCATTGATGTTTTAAGTGAGAAAACTTGCATTTACTGTGCTCCCCCACCAGATGTGCTCTCACCTCAAATATATGACCAAACCGTTAAGTGAGGGCATATCACGCTTGTGTCCCTTTAAATGGGTCAAAATGGATGGGATGGTATCCTGCTGTTTGGAGTCCTTCTCCACTCAAACGATAGGCTCCCCTTCCACGGTGGTTTATGCAGAGGAATAATCAGATCATAGTGTATTATCCTTTAAAACCGTTTTATTAATAAAAGAAATGCACTCACATAAGCTCTGTATAACTGCTTTCTGCACAAAATGTGTTCTCCGGATATTTTTCAGTGGTGAATATTCTAAAATGTCTAGCTGGTGTCAGTATGCAACCATCGAGCATCATGATGTCAAAGCCCCTCCCCTACGTGTTACACCATCAATTAGGTGGCTTCATCAGGGGTTTGTCAAGGTGTTATTGGGCATATTGTAACAGGTCCTAATGCTGGTCATATATGTTTTTGGGTTTTTTTTTAGCTAGATGGAGAAATCTAGCACTGCAGGCACTGACGTATGTATACTGAGAGCAGCGCCCTGCTGTCAGAATACATAGATCCATGCTGCAGTTGATTGGTGTACCTACAAAGCAAACAACAACAGTTAATGACACCCTTTTATTTCTTTTAAACTTTTTTACTAAATCAACTTTTCAATAACCTTTCCCATCTTTGATTTTAGGGTCTCTCAAAATGTGATAGTTTCCTGACTATCTAACATCTTTAGAGTCCCTTCTTGTGCAGAATTGTGTGGACCCCTATACTGTGTTGTGCTGTACCCTAGACTATTAGTTCACTACAGTGTGGTAGCAACAGAGGCAGCCATTAATGCAGAGACTAGGTTGGTCTGGACAGGAGGGGAAAAAATGGGTGTCATGCCTTATTCCATGTTTACCACAGTCAAAACATTTTTTGGGGGTGACCTTTGTGTTGGGTAGGTTGGAGGACATCTGGAAAATTCCTCACGTGCAGCTGGCTAATTACATCTGTCTTTGGGCTTTGGACCTGCCCGTAAAATGTACAGGGACCTCTCTATGCAGATGTTTTGTTGGGGCGTATACACATCTGCAAATTATTGGGACAGGTAATTTATGAGGGGGTCCTGCAAGACTCCGAAACGTTGCCTTGCTGTAACTATGTAATCATTTATTAAAATTTTTGGACCCATATTGGTGATCCTCGATGTGCTGGTGACATTCTACCTTGCCGATTCTGCTCGTTTCCAGCCGGCGGTCGCTGCAGCACCCACTTATACACACCATTTTTAACACAGGAACGTGTGCGTTTGGATTGTACACTTACATTCAGATAATTTATGAGGGACTGAATATTGTAGAGCTGATCATAGTCAGGGTCACCCCAACGACGACAGATTTTTGTCACTTAAATGCATAAAATGCATTATTGTCTTATAGCTCTGCCTGACCATTGTAGCAGAGAACATGGGCATATGATGAATTGGGTCTGTGGACCAATATGCTCACAATTCATTATTGTTTTTGTAATGCCCATGTTAAGGGTTAGTATCAAAAACATCCTAAATTCGGAAACTGATATGTTTCCACTAGAATTACCTGGCAAGGTATGAACTGCTGGTCGGCAAGCAGTTAACTGCTAGAGCCAGAGGGCTCAGCATGCAGTGTAGAAGTCATTTGATTTGATCCCCTTTGATTTCCTTTGCTTCCCCCTCTTCTTCTTCCTCCCCCACTTCATATCTGTTTGTCAGGTCCCCACTTGTCTCCTGATGTGTGATGGGGGAGTAACATCTCCCCATTTGCCTGTGAGATCACAAGTGCCTGATCCATACTGTTCTGATGGCAACCATCTCAGTATGCTGTATAGAAAGAACGCAAACGCATGGCATGGAGTTAGTGAAGCTGCAATAACACCAATTTATTACACATATCACACTTTCATGGTAAAACTTGATTGACAATATACAGAAGCCAAGGTGAACTGGCAGACATAAGATGATCAACACACATAGGTAGCCGAGCAGGGCATGCAGCAGTGTATGTAACAGGGATGCCTAATAAAGCTAAGGGTTGGCAGGCAAGCCGGAGGCATGCACAGCCGCAGTGGAAGAAGAACCAGCTGTCACATCCAGCCAGTGATGTCAGGGGTGGGTGCAGGGGCGGACTGACCATTTGGAAACTCAGGCACTGCCTGGGGTCAGTAGGGGGCCCCATGAGATGCCCCTGGTACCTTTTTCATAGGCTTTTTTGAGTTTGGGCAAGGACACAGGGGCCCCATGATCCCCTATTGCCCGCGGGCCCCATGAGTTGTCAGTCCGCCCCTGGGTGGGTGTGACTGCTACCTGTTTCAGAGGCTCTGCTCCCCTTGTCAAGGCTTGCTTTCTTTATATGACGTGGAGATTCATCCCAGATCTGTCAAAGCAGCTGCAGGAGTTATTTGGACCCTGTTTTTTTCCTTTACTTCCATCTTCCATTTGATATGTTTTATACATGGCTTATAGACATTGCTCTTTTGAGCTCTGGGTAAGCAGGGAATACTTTCAGTGTGCACATCTTGTGTATTGTTATCAAAATGCTATATACTCGGCTAACCATTTGTAATGTGTTCCCAATATTCTGATGCAGATTTTGTTGGGGAGCTCGCTTCCTGCCTATGTGCTTTTGATTGTGTTAAAATCAATCAAAATCTATTCTTTAAAAATGATAATAGGAATGTATCATTGGTTAAAAGCTGCTTGCACACAGAACTATACACCAGCAGAGGGAGCCATAAGACTAAGTCTATAGCCATCTGAATATAATTAGCACTGCAACACTTCAAAAGAATAAGTTGATGGAAAGTATGAGCTACTGTTCACACACACCAATAAATTGAATACATACACTTTAATTATGTGCTGCACTTGTGAACACAGCAATCATTACACTGTGTCCTTGAGCAATTCATAAGTGTGCCTACATTCAAGACAAAGAATCTGAAACAAATAGCAATCAAACTGGAGACTTAAAAGTATTGTACCAATAAATCATTTTGTTATTGAGGCATGAATAGGAAAGTTCACTAATTACTACTTTTGATAAAGCTCTTCAAAGATAAGAAAATAAGTCCCAGCTAAAGCTTTTTACAGTTTACTGCCTTTGGTCCTTGTGTGTTCAGTTTGCTAATTATTCTTTGTGTTTCTGTTCTTTATTCAGGAATTAAAAGCCTATCTTCTATTTTATAGTAAGCATGGAGTCCTCTTTTTGGAGAATACAAAGATTTGATGATATTTTTATATTGTGTAGCGCTACATCCTAGAGGGCCGCTTTATTTTTTGGGGCCCCCTATTCCTGCACAGCCAGGCAACATGCATTTCCAACTTGCATCCATAGTCAATGACCAGTCCTTGGGCTTGTTTTTGCTGTTTTTTTGAGTGGAAACAACTTGGAAGGGGATAAGGGAATATGGGATGCCCAACTTGATAGAACAATCTGAGGACAAACTTCCTTTCATATGTACACAAAAATGCAGATCCTGGACTGTACTCCCTCCGAAATAACATCAGTCTCTAGATCAATAGCAAAGTTTCCTCTTTTAGGAGCTCTATGTCCCCTGGGTGAAACAAAGTCCCAATACTTTGCAGAAAATACCAGCCCACTTAGCTGCCTTGTACAGTGTTCCAGAGCAAGGGATTTGGGTTACCTGTGACACTGTCCCTATGAAAGCATGCTGGATATTGCATCTGGCAGCCTTTTCCCTTCTCCAGGGTCCCCTCCCAGGCCTCACAATCCTCAGCACTCCATCTTCCACCCAACCACAAACCAGACTAACTCACTGGCCAGGCTCTTCAATATTAATGGGCAGGTCTTACTACCATGCCAGGATTGGTCAAACTACCATAAATATTCAGATCCCTGCCTCTGTACCTCTGCCCACTAGCTTCTAGAAGTTTCCATGTACCTCTAGAACCAGGGGGTGGCAATAGAGGCCTGATCTGCAGAGCTTTCCAGTCTGACCTTAAGCTGAACCCACAACAAATACCCAGACTCACATGACTACTGTGAATCAACTTAAATATCACCTAACTGCACACTAGAGGGTGCTACAATTGTTTTACCCTTGAAGAGTTTTTGACAATAGGTGGAGATACACTTTATTGCCAAAAGTATTAGGAAACCTGCCCTTACAAACACATGAACTTTGCATCCCAGTCTTCGTCTGTAGGGTTCAATATTGAGTTGGCCCACCCTGTGCAGCTATAACAGCTTCAATTCTTCTGGGAAGACTGTCCACAAGGTTTAGGAGTGTGTCTATGGGAATGTTTGACTATTCTTCCAGATGAGCATTTGTGAGGTCAGGCACTTATGTCAGACCAGAAGGCCTGGCTCACAGTCTCTGCGTTAAATTATCCCAAAGGTGTTCTATCAAGTTGATGTCAGGACTCTGTGCAGGCCAGTCAAGTTCCTCCACCCCAAACTCCCTTATCCATTGTGTTAATGGACCTTGCTTTGTGCTCCGGTGCACAGTCATGTTGGAACAGGAAGGGGCCATCCCCAAACTGTACCCACAAAGCTGGGAGCATGAACTTGTCCAAAATGTCTTGGTATACTGACGCCTTAAGAGTTCACTGGGGTTCACTCAAGAGTTCACTGGAACTAAGGGGCCAAGCCCAACCCCTGAAAAACAACCCCACACCATAATCCCCCTCCACCAAACGTTATACTTGGCACAATGCAGCCAGGCAAGTACTGTTCTCCTGGCAACCACCAAACCCAGACATGTTTGTCAGATTGTGTGAGAAACATGATTCATCACTCCAAAGAACACGTCTCCACTGCTCTAGAGTCCAGTGGCAGTGTGCTTTACACCACTGCTTTGCATTGCACTTGGTGATGTAAGGCTTGGATGCAGCTGCTCGGCCATGGAACCCATTCCATGAAGCTCTCCATGCACTGTTGTTGTACTGATATGAAGGCCTCATGAAGTTTGGAGGTCTTTAGCTAATGACTTTGCAGACAGTTGGCGACTTCTGCGCACTGTACACTTCAGCATGCACTGACCCCGCTCTTTCATTTTACGTGGTCTACCACTCCATGGCTGAGTTGCTGTTGTTCCCAGTTGCTTCCTCTTTATTATAATACCACTAACAGTTGCCCGTAGAAATTTCACAGATGGACTTATTGAAGAAGTGGCATCCTATCACAGCACCATGCTTGTATTCACTGAGCTCCTGAGAGCAACCCATTCTTTCACAAATGTTTGTAGAAGTAGCCTGCATGCCTATGTGCTTGATTTTATATACCTGTGGCCATGGAGGTGATTGGAACACCTGAATCCAATGATTTAGATATCCCAATACGTTTGACAATATAGTGTATTTGAAGGTTAAAGTGACACTAAACTCTGGTTAAAAAAAGCAAACTATACAGTATATTCTATTCCAGTATTATTCTTTTTTTGCTGATGTGATTTGACTTTCTGTTAGAGGGTGGCTACATCATTCTCCATGATCCCACTGTATGTAGGAACATAGCCACCCAGTCTTGTTTCTCTCCTGAGATGGATTAGGGACTATGGGATGTGTAGTTCACTGTGTAGTGTTCACTGCTTATTTAAAACAAAATTACATGAAAGGAAAAAGAAGAGATTTGGGAGCTCATAAAAAATCCAACTGCTTAGACAGTCCAAAATACAGGTTATCCTATGGGCATAATTCTCACTATTGCAGTGCAGTGCAGTGAAAAAAAGTACAGCAAGCTGGAAATACAGTGCAATGCACATAAAAGCCCAAAGGAGAAAGACGATGGAAGTGACCTCAAAGGAAATGTAAGCTTAGGAAAAATGCACAGCAAATGCGTGTAAAAAAATGCATGTCAAATGCACGTCACTGTGCACATGAAAACAGGCAGTAAACAAGCAGTTTCTGGTTATGAATGGGACCTAAGGATATTGCTTAGTGTCTGCACACTACTTCTAACACCTAGCTTGTTCCTGATTCTGGGCAGTGATGAATGGATCAAATACTACTTGTATTTTCAGTACATGGTGGCCTATTTATTGGTGGATGCCACATAGAAGTGGGCACTGAGACACCTGTCCATCAATCATAGTGCGAACAGCACCAACTGCAGTCCTCTCTATTCACGCAGTGAATAAACATCATGGCACAGACAGTAGGTAAGCACTGTTTTCTTATTTCTCTGCAGAAAATGAAATTGATAGTCTCCACATTTAAACTTTTCTATGTTCAGTAGTGATCCCTTATGATGTCTGGAATCCTCTGTAACCACAAATCAGTTAAAGCAGTATTAACCACTTCAGTACTGGGCGCTCTCACGCCTTTCCTGCCCAGGCTAATTTTCAGATTTCAGTGCTGTCGCACTTTGGATGACAATTGTGTGGTCATGCAACACTAACCAAATGAAATTTTTATCTTTTTGCCGTTCCTCAGAGTGATGGCCTGTTATGCTACACATACTTTTAGATCCAGTGTATGAATGGCAGCATATGTGAGTGGGTGAGCAGAGCCCGGGCTTGTTACTCAAGGTGATAACATTATCCAGCCTTATTTTAATGGTGATTGGAGGATTGCAGGTCATCTTGACCAATTTTTTTGTACAATTTTGATCTCAATAAAGCTTAATGATTTGGTTACACTGTGGTCGGTCCACCTTTAAAGCCTCTCTAAAGGTGGCTCCTCTTGGTCCCCTATATGTTTTTTTCTCTTATTTACATTTTTGTTGTCCTCTGAAAAAGTGATCTGTGGTAGATCACTTTTTAGAAGGCGTTTGACAGGCGACTGAGAGGCGATATGTAGCCACTTCATTTCCTGTTTACCTTGTAAAGCCTGCACCATGGCACTGTAACCATTGCATGCGGTTGCATGAGCAATTACGACGCACCCCAATTCACTTTAATGGGTCACATTCAGTGGTAGTACTACCTGTCGAATGCGACAGTGGATATATTTTTTGCTGCATCTGCAAAGCAAAGTATCACAGCCATGACATGTATAGAACTCCCTCAAACTGCCATTTTATAATAAGGATGGTGGTAGGGGGGCAGTAAAACTATAGCTTAAAAGCTTGTTTTTTACTGCTTCCCGACTGCAAGTGTAAACTAGTCCTTACAGATATACACTGCTCAAAAAAATTAAAGGAACACTTTTTAATCAGAGTATAGCATCAAGTCAATTAAACTCATGGGATATTGATCTGGTCAGTTAAGTAGCAGAGGGGGTTGGTAATCAGTTTCAGCTGCTTTGGTGTTAATGAAATTAACAATAGGTGCACTAGATGGGCAACAATGAGATGACCCCCAAAACAGGAATGGTTTTACAAGCATTTGGCTACGGTCGGTGTCACTAATGGTAGCATGAGGCGATACCTGGACCCTAGAGAGGTTGCACAGGCAGTCCAACTCCTCCAGGATGGCACATCAATACGTGTCATTGCCAGAAGGTTTGCTGTGTCTCCCAGCACAGTCTCAAGAGCATGGAGGAGATTCCAGGAGACAGGCAGTTACTCCAGGAGAGCTGGGTAGTTCTGTAAAAGGTTCTTAACCCATCAGCATGACCAGTATCTGCTCCTTTGTGCAAGGAGGAACAGGATGAGCACTGCCAGATCCCTACAAAATAACCTCCAGCAGGCCACTGGTGTGAATGTCTCTGACCAAACAATTAGAAACAGATTCATGAGGGTGGCCTGAGGGCCCAATGTCCTCTAGTGGGCCCTGTGCTCTCTGCCTGGCACCATAGAACTCGATTGGCATTTGCCATTGAACACCAGAATTGGCAGGTTTGCTACATTTCACAGATGAGAGCAGGTTCACCCTGATCACATGTGACAGATGCGAAAGGGTCTGGAGAAGCCATGGAGAACGTTATGCTGCCTGTAACATCGTTCAGCATGACTGTATGGTGGTGGGTCAGTGATGGTCTGGGGAGGCATATCTATGAAGGGATGTACAGACCTCTAAAGGCTAGACCAGGGGTAGGCAACCTGCGGCTCTCTAGCTGTTGTGGAACTACATTTCCCATGAGGCATTGCAACATTACAAAACTGACAGTTACAGCTATGACTTGCAGAGGCTTGATGGAACTAGTAGTCGTGTAACAGCTGGAGAGCCGCAGGTTGCCTACCCCTGGGCTAGACAATGGCACCCTGACTGCCATTAGGTATCGGGATGAAATCCGTGTACTCATTGTCAGACCCTACGCTGGTGCAGTGGGTCCTTAGTTCCTTCTAGTGCACAGCAATGCCCAGCCTCATGTGATGAGACTATGCAGGCAGTTCCTGGAGGATGAAGGAATTGATACCATTGAATGGCCCCCACACTCGCCTAATCTAAATCCAATAGAACACCTCTGGGATGTCATGTTCCAGTCCATCTGATGCTGACAGGTTGCACCTCAGACTGTCCAGGAGGCTCAGTGATGCCCTGGTCCAGATCTGGGAGGAAATACCCTAGGACACCATCCGTTGTCTCATTAGGAGCATCCCCCGATGTTGTCAGGCATGCATACAAGCACGTGGGGGCCATACCAACTACTGTGGACCATTTTGAGTTGCTGCAATGAAATTTCACCAAAACGGACTAGCCTGCTGCATCATTTTTTCACTTTGAATTCAGTCCTCTGTAGGTTGATAATCTTCATTTCCATCAAATTTCCATCCATGGGGCATCCTTACATTCCTAACACATTCCCTAGTCCATATCAGTATAGATATCCAGCATGATATTTTTTCCCATTGAGATCTGATGTGTTTTCAAAGTGTTCCTTTAATTTTTTTGAGTAGTGTATATTACTGCTAACAGAAATCACAATACTCCTCCTGGCAATACCTTCACCTTTTCTTTTCAGAAGAATGAGACATCTTTGTCCAAACAGTATCTAATTTCACTGTCTACCTCTTGGACCAAGATGCTGGTTTAGAGATGACGCAATCATATAAATTCTGATACCTGTGCAGTTTTTCGCAAATATTAGCCTCTGCTGCTAGCAAGTACCTTATGAATTGCTACAGCATTACAATGTTGCAGTCTGATCTCTTGAAGAGAGGAGACTGAGAAAATGCCTAGTCCTGCCCGCAGCAGAATCATGACATTAAAATAAAATAAGCAGAGTTTTGCTTTAACTTCCCATTGGTTGCACTGGTATCTACGGTATATATAAGCTGTGACTTGCTTAAAAAAAACATTTAACTTTTGCTTAGTTTCAGTTTATGATTCTGTGCTGTTGCAGTTTACCCAAACTCATTTTTCCATTAGCGCCGCTATTCACCTGGACTCCCATGATCATTACTTTCCAAGGTTTTTAGAATGTAGAGGATGCATCAGTTTCACTGTCAGTTATTTCACCAATTGCTTTCATGGTACATTTTTCCCTCATCATTTCTTCCGACTCTGATTATAACTATCTAACTTTCTGCACCAGTAAATAATGCCATTCTCAAAAGAACATTCTAGAATTGTATTTTTATTCATTTCACCTAATTACTTATGCTTCCAAGCTGAGATTTTAAGAGTTCAATTTAATTGTTACAAAACCCCTTTCTAATTATTATGTTATCATTATTAATTTGCTGTCTTTTGCAGATTTTAAATATGTCTTACTCTGTTTCTATAACGATTACAAGTAATGTACTGTTCATAATAACCCTCAAAATATAGCCTGGTAGTTATACGGTGTATCAGCTCAAAACTTTTATTCTGATTTCTGGTAGGTGCTGAAAAGTTGCAATGCTAGTTTCTCCATCCTTGTGTCTTCCATGGATTTCAGTAGTTGGATTTTTGTTCTTGAAGTCCAAAGTATGGATAACTGTTATGCTAATTACAAAGGGACCCCACTTTTCATCCTGTAAATTTTAATCTGTATTTTGAATGATGCCATTCAGGGTGGAGGAACTACTGAGACAGCATTACATAGTTACATAGTTAGTCTGGCTGAAAAAAACAAACGTCCATCCAGTTCAACCATTAAAAAACAAAAAAAAGTTGTCCTATACCCACAGTTGATCTAGAGAAAGGAAAAAACCCAGAAAAGCATAATCCAATTTGCTCCTGCAGGGAAAGAAAATCCTTCCTGATCCCCTGAGAGGCAATCGGATATTCCCTGGATCAACTTTACCTATAAATGTTAGTATCCAGTTATATTCTGTGCATCCAAGAAACAATCAAGGCCTCTTTTAAAGCAATCCACTGAGCTGGTCAGAACCAACTCTTGAGGGAGTCTATTCCACATTTTCACAGCTCTCACTGTGAAGAAACCTTTCCGTGTTTGGAGATTAAATGTCTTTTCCTGCAGACATAAAAAGTGCCCCCTTGTCCTCTGTGATGACCTCAGGGTGAATAACTCTACACCGAGTTCACTATATGAACCACTGATATATACATGTTCATCATATCCCCCCTTAATCTCCTCTTCTGAAGCATTGCTGTAGAAGAATGTATGAGATTCTAAGGTGAGCAGGAACAGACCAAGCACCTCTGGCTGGAAATCTCTATATTGGATTTCCCGAAGGATATAAGAAGCCATTGAATGATTTAGCCCACCAAGCTCTAAAATATCTAGAGTATCAGTTTACTTTTTATTTTAAATGTACGTATAGGCCAAACTTTTTTTTTAAACTTTGGATAAAGTAGAAAATGGTTAAAATGTGTCAGTTTATTTTTGCGGCCCTGATGTTGTTCAGTGGGATGAAACACCCTAACAGAGTTTGTGCTTGATAATGCCACACACTGCTGTCTGAATCCAACAGCAGCCTTTCCAGCCGGTATCTGTATTTTATTTATGTGGATGGTTTTATAATAAAAGTTGTGTACTATGGGAGCCTTTCCATATCCTGCACGTCTACTGTGCTACTGAGTGGCATATTACCAAGGGGGCAACTAATGGATCACAATGGGAGAGCTACCTAGGCTTCAGCTGTGGTATAATTGGTGCAGTGAGAGATCCATCCATGGATGTCCAAAGACTGCTGTATGCTAGCTGTACTGGCTGCAGCTGTAATGTAACCAGAGCAATGAGAGGTATAATTCATGCACTGTTTTCCTCTGTTTTTGAGGTTAAACTTCTGGTAAGCTCAACCACTTACCTCTGAGTGTTGGGTTCCATGTTCTGCCACTTGCAAGATTTGCAAATCACAGGTGAGGGAGATTCACTAAACCTGGTACCCTCAGAATGCGGTGCTGCTGTGCATGGTAGCCAATCAGCTTCTAACTTAAACTTGTTCAATTAAGCTTTGGCAGTAAAACCTGGAAGTGGATTTATTTGTATGCAGAGTTGCACCAGTTTTTGTAAATAACCCCCAGTACTTTTTTTTTTGGTGGAAGATATCCTCCTTTTGGACGGATTTACTTTATGAATTGTTTATGGACTTATTTCATTTATAACCTGTTTTCCTTTTTATTTTATTAGTTTGATATTAAATACACATTGGTTGAATATTTAATGTTTTCATCATACTGTATATGTTTTTTGGTCACTTTGATTTGACTTTGTTGGTAGGCACTGCATTTGCTCCTGATCTGTTAGGAATTTGCATGTATTGTTTCCTTGCTAGCTGCCTTATTACCTGTTAGTGAAGACTGTGATTTATTAATTTTTGCAGTTTACTTTTTTGCTGTTTTTATCTGGTCAGGAGTTTTCCCTTCACCTCCTGTCACATAGACACAACAAGAAATGAGAAGAATCCAAAATGTAGAGAATTCTCCTCTTAGAGAGTTGTCACCTGAACAGGTGTTTTCATTAAAAGATTTACTCTCACCTCTTGTTCTGATGCAACTATAAATTTGGATTTCATGTCAGTTTTTGTCTCGGTGAACATGGTAGCCAGGACAAATAAAAGGGATAAAACATGGCCCTAGGTTCCTAGCAGTGACACAGACAGCAATAGAAATAGGGATTCAAAATTGAATCCCTATTTAAAATTGAAAAAATGTTTTAGCCATACATACATTTTCAACAGAAACTACAGGCAAGCCTAAAAAAAAGTAAAGGAATAAAAAGATGGACTTTCTAAAGGTTGCGTAACTTGGTACCAGCAACCTAGCTGCTAATTAAGGACACTTTATTTTATCCACATACAGGTGAAACTCAAAAACTTAGAATATCGTGCAAAAGTTAATTTATTTCAGTAATGCAACTTAAAAGGTGAAACTAATATATGAGATATTCTCATTACATGAAAACCAAGATAGTTCAAGCCATGATTTGTCATAATTGTGATGATTATGGCCTACAGCTCATGAAAACCCCAAATCCACAATCTCAGAAAATTAGAATATTGTAAAAAGTAGGAATCGCAATCATGGGAAAGACTGCTGACCTGACATTTGTGCAGAAAACCATCATTGACACCCTCCATAAGCAGAGAAAGCCTCAAAAGGTAATTACAAAAGAAGTTTGATGTTCCCAAAGTGCTGTATCAAAGCACATTAATAGAAAGTTATGTGGAAGGGAAAAGTGTGGGAGAAAAAGGTGCACAAGCAGTAGGGATGACCGCAACCTGGAGAGGATTGTCAGGAAAAGGCCATTTAAAAGTGTTGGGAACAAGGAGTAGACTGAGGCTGGAGTCAGTGCATCAAGAGCCACCACACACAGATGGATCCTGGACATGGGCTTCAAATATTGTATTCCTCTAGTCAATCCGCTCCTTACCTGGGCTAAAGAAAAACAGACCTGGTCTGTTGCTCAGTGGTCCAAAGTCCTCTTTTCTGATGAGAGCAACTTTTGCATCTTATTTGGAAACCAAGGACCCAGAGTATGGAGGAAGAATGGAGAGGAACACACTGCAAGATGCTTGAAGCCCAGTGTGAAGTTTCCACAGTATGTGTTGATTTGGGGAGCCATGTCATCTGCTGGTGTTGGTCCACTGTGCTTCATTAAGTTCAGGGTCAACGCAGCCGTCTACCAGGAGATTTTGGAGCACGTCATGCTTCCTTCCACAGACGAGCTTTATGGGGATGCTGACTTCATTTTCCAGCAGGACTTGGCACCTGCCTACACTGCCAAAAGCACCAAAACCTGGTTCAATGACCGTGGGATTACTGTGCTTGATTGGCCAGCAAACTTGCCTGACCTGAACCCCATAGAGAAGAGCAAGATGAGAGACATGAGACTAAACAATGCAAAAGAGCTGAAGGCCGCTATTGAAGCATCCTGGTCTTCCATAACACCTCAGCAGTGCCACAGGCTGATAGCTTCCATGCCACGCCGCATTGAGGTAGTAATTGCTGCAAAAGGGGCCCAAACCAAGTACTGAGTACATATGCATGCTTATACTTTTCAGAGGTCCGATACTGTTCTATGTACAATCCTTGTTTTATTGATTGCATGTAATATTCTAATTTTCTGAGATTGTGGATTTGGGGTTTTCATGAGCTGTAAGCCATAATCATCACAATTATGACAAATCACGGCTTGAACTATCTTGCTTTGCATGTAATGAGTCTATCTCATATATTAGTTTCACCTTTTAAGTTGCATTACTGAAATAAATGAACTTTTGCACGATATTCTAATTTTTCGAGTTTCACCTGTATTTCTGTTCTTCATTGGTGCAGGTCTCACTTTTGCATTAATTTGGTGATGCGGGAACATATCTTCTGCTGACGCTGGAGCACCACCACCACTGCCTTTCTTACATTGAAAGACTAATTTAAAAATGCAGTAATAAAAGGTTTCTCACAGCCACCAGATTTAAAAAGAGCAAACGATGCCCCAGCATAGTGTAGTGTGCAAAAGTAAAGTTGCACTTACATAAAGATCACTTAAAAGGCTGTATAAGGAGAAGGGCCAACTGGAGCTAACAGGAACGCTCCTGCATGGCCAACTTTGGGAGGGCTTGCTGCAGGAAGGCTTGTCCAGGACAATTTCACCTGTCAGACTGTGGTAGGTATGCTCTTTCTTGAAATATGTCCCAACAGGTCCTGCACGTGAAAGGATTTTTGAGCTGAGTGCACTCTAGTAAGAGGCAGACCACACTGCCATTCATCTTTGCCCGAGACTCCTGGACAAGCCTTCCTGCAGCAAGACCTCCCACCACTGGCCATGGAGAAATGGTTGTTTTAGTGCCAGCTGGCTCTACTTCTTTTACAGGCAAAGTGTGCTCACTCTTTAGGTTTCACCTCTTTGTATTTACTTTGGTTGTTACAAGCTGCACAGCACCTGTATATAGACTGCACTTTGGTGTCATATGTTACATCCAGTCTTTTATGTGAACTATTATACACAGTTGTGATATTAGCAATATAGAATTAATTGTACGTTTACTTACAGTTTATATACACTTAGTGATAAGTGGGTTTACTTCAGAACACAATATGTGGGATTACTATATACTGTTTAACTACCAATCATATTTAAACCTGTTTTGTAAGTTTGAATGTGAGGCCATGCGTAAAGCAGAGAGGGAGGAAGTCACAACATACAAGTTTCACAAATTATATTTCACCTACTTTCCTACTAATTCTCTGAGGAGGTGTGGGTGTTTATACTGTAGTAATTTTTCACAGAACTCAGATTAGAGTAAACTAAATGAACTTTATGGTTTTAGCACAATTGCTGTATTTCTTGGCAGGAATTAGTATTTCACTACTTTTGCTTGTTACTTGGAATTGCTGTCTTATACATAATATTCCCTATGAGTCCATATGAAGCACTTTAATAAATTCAGAAATGGATATTAATTGCTGATCACTATACAGTTTGAGATTACTTCCTGACAGTCTCTTCATTACCTGTAAGTTCTCTTCAGCACCTGAGAAGGAAAAGTCAAGTCAACCCATCATTGTTAGTTCAAATGCCAGTCTGCAGGGCTGTGAAGGGCTCTGGGCAGATCAGCATGAGACAGGTGGAGAAAGGGACCCCAAACATCCTGAAGTTAAGGGATGCTTTCATGGCCCTGAGATATTTTGATCATCTCCTGAGGGGTCGCAAGGTAAGACAATTCCATTGCAGTTTTATATTTGGCCAGACAGTGGCACTTGTGGACTCATAATCTATTATCGTAGGTAAGTGATAATATAACCTGGGCAGGACCTTACCTTATGGGGCTTTCAGAGAGCTATATCCCATTCCCACAGGATATTTTTACAGGGTTACAATTTTGTAGCTCCAAAGGAGTGGTCAATCAATATAAAGGTCTTGATTCAGGTATTCATATGATCGGGCTTCCCGGCGGTGAATCTGATGGCCTCCCATCAGAATACTCATCTCCTTAAGACCTGGGATCATTAGATGTTGGTCACAGACACCTTGTCCATTCCTTGGAAATCCTTGTTAGTGTACATTTTCCCCATCCGTGGAGATTCTCCATGTTCTACAGGAGGGGAAATAGAAGCAGTAGTGATCATTCTGTTCTGGCATCTTTGTCCCTGGTTTTCAGTGCTTAGTTAGGTCCATTGATTCTTCCAGTGAAAGAGGATCTTTTATTCCAGAGGCATCTGAATCATCCAGAGGTAGCCAGGCTAAAATTGGCAGCCTGGAGATTGAGGGGAGGAGTCTAGAGGAAAAGAGAATCTTAGGATCTTAGTTTAGGATGCATTTACTTCATTAGCCTTGCAGACTTCTTTTGATTCCATGTACCCATCAGTTAGACAGGTCCTAGACTTACTCCAGAAGGAGACTGATAAAGGTCTAGCATATAACATTATGAAGATGGGGATTTCAGCCTTATCAGTCATCACATGATGTCTTACTTTAAAGATGGACTTTTTAATGGTTTTTACTTCAGCTAAAGGAGTTCCCGAGCTTCAATCCCTGATGGTGAAAGGGGCATTTTTCAGAATACTGAGACCATCCTGAGTTCCTGCCTAAAGTTGTCTCCAGAGTTCATCTTAATACTGAATGGACTTTTTCTGCAATCCATTCTTGGAGTAGGCAGAACTTTGGTACAATCTTGGACTAGTCTGCCTGGTCTCCAACCATTTTATATTGGGTCTGGGTATCCTATCAGGTATCAAGAACATTTCTCCCACTCTCCAGTTCTCAGTGCACTCTTCTAGATTTGTAGAAACCTTCTGGCCATCTGTGGGTTGGGTTCCAGAATACCTTTGTGTATCTTTACAAGTGGAATAAGAGAAACAAACATTGTACTGCAGCCCATGGATTTTATAGGCACAACACTGAATATCTTAAAAAAAATATACAATATTAATGCACAATTAAAATAAAACATAGTAGCATCCTGCACCCTTATGTTGGTTATGGTGGTGGGCCTGCACTATGGGAAAGTTACACACTTTACAAGTGACTGATACAAATACAATTATCCTGGGACACCATTCATTCACATAGAGCTCAACATGTTTCACGTGTTTCATTTCCTTTTGTACAAGGTGAAAAAATTGGACTGCCACACGGAGCGCCAGCAACAAAGGATCCCGAGGATGGTATGCCACAAGAGCCAGCTGGCCCACCCCAACCAAAGGGAATGGATTCAAATATACTCGGGGACCCAGGTGTTACCAATGCTGTACAGGCGCATGGTGGAGTAAAGTTGGGTGTGAACTTTTGAACTATAGATGCCTGTCTATATCGATTCCCAACTCGCTATTTTTTAAGTACAATTAAGGTATTTCTGGTTATCTTGACACAATTTCCAGAGGAATTATTAAGGTTGTTGGATGAATACATTAAAATATCTTTTTCAAAGGCTTGGCATACTTGGACAGGTTTGACCAATTGACATCGCCCCTGCTCCCGATGTATATTTGAATCCACTCCCTTTGGTTGTGGGGGGGGCAGGCTGGCTCTTGTGGCATACCATCCTTGGGATGGTGCTGACGCTCCATGTAGTAGTCCACTTTTTGCACCTTCTGCTCCTGAGGAAACAACATATGTCGAGCTCTATGTGAATGGAGGGTGGCAACCCCAGGACAATTGTATTTGCACCAGTCGCTTGCATAGTGTGTACCTTTACCGTAGTGTGGGGCCACCACCATAACTAACATAAGGGTGCAGGATGCTACTATGTTTTTTTTTTAATGTGATTTTAACCACTTGCCCTCCTGAGGTTTTACCCCCCTTCCTGACCCATTTTTTGCAATACGGCACTGCGTTACTTTACCTGACAATTGCACGGTCATGCAACACTGCACCCAAATTAAATTTATGTCCTTTTAACACAAATGGAGCTTTCATTCGATGGTATTTGATCGCCTCTGCTTTTTTTAATATTTTGAGCTATAAACAAAAAACTACTGAAAATTTTCAGGAAAAAAAACTATATTTTTGACTTTTTGCCAGAAAACATATCCAGTAAAAAAAATTTGAAAAAATCAAATTTCATCATAAATTTAGGCCAAAATGTATTCTGCTACATGTCTGCTAAAAAAAATCCCAATATGTGTGAATTAATTGGTTTACGTGAAAGTTATAGCGTCTACAAATGGCTGTATATATACTAGAATTTTTTTATATATACTAGTAATGGTGGCGATCAACAACTTATAGCAGGACTGCTGCAGGCATTCTGACACTGGGAGGGAACTAACTGTCACTGACATCCCCAGTGACACTAATACACAGTAATCAGTGTTAATAAAAAGCACTGACACTGTACTAATGGCACTGGGCAGGAAGGGGTTAACATCTGGGTCGATCAAAGGGTTCACTGTGTGCTGTTTTACTAACTGCTGTGTGTTTTACAGTGTAAGCATGCTGCTTTGTATTACTCTGCTATGCAGAGCAGTACAAAGCAAAATGCTGGTGCTGACAGAGGAAAGATCAGTATTTCTGCTATAGGGCGGCGGGCAAGCAGTTAATTAATTTTTAATTGTGCATTAATAAGGATTATATAATTATTTTTTTATGATATTCAGTGTTGTTCCTATAAAGTCCACGGACTGTGGTCCAGTGTTTGTTTTCATAGTTGAACTGACTTAGGGATGGGGCACTTTGGTATCTGCTAGGGTAACAGCCAATGGGGTTTTTTTTTACTAAAGCTGGTTCACTCAGAATCTGGTGCACCTATGCATGGTAGCCAATCAGCTTCTAATCTCAGCTTATTCAATTAAGTTTTAGCAATAAAACCTGAAAGCTGATTGGTTTCTATGCAGAAACCAATTTCACCCTTTCCACCCTCCTTTGTTTTGTTCCCACAGATCAAATTTACAAGTTGGATGTGGTAGCCAGAGCAGATTCTTGTTTTTTCTCTTCAGTCCTTACCTCAACTCATTGTTAAATTAAAATGTTTTGATCAGGGGCAGACTGAGAACTCATGGGGCCCCCGGGCAATAGGGGATCATGGGGCTCCTGTGTCCTTGCCCAAACTCAAAAAAGCCTATGAAAAAGGTACCAGGGGCATCTCACTGACCCTGGGCCCTCGGGCAGTGCCCGAGTTTCCAAATGGTCAGTCTGCCCCTGGTTTTGATGTTTTTGCACCCACCCTTTTGCTGTCGTTATTACTGCTACTTAGTTGCCATCTGTGCTGCCACAGGGAGGTGCTAAGAAGATGGAAATTTTTTTTCATCGTACCATAATTTTCTTTTCCTGGAGCCTCACCATGGCAGCACTATTTTCCAGCCTTCTTCTTTCTTATTGGACTTTATACTGTATACATACATGTGTGAGGGCAAGGAATTGTTTCATTGCTGGAGGGATGTCCAGGAGTCAAGTGGGTGAAGGACCCATCAGTGCTTTCATGGTGAGGCACCAGGAAAACAAAATGATGGTAAGTATGCTAAAATCAAGTTTCTATATTCTTGTAAACAGTCATCCAACAACAAAAGACAGAAACAAACCGCTTTTTTTTCTTTTTCATATTTATTTTTGTTTTACTAGCTATTTTTTATTATTTATGTAAGCGTAGTTTTGAGAAAATCAGAGGAAGTAATATTCATTTATGTTCATTATTTTCTTCCTAATTAAAAACTATTAAATAAAATATTCAATCTGTTTTTAAATGAAAGCACTATCTGACTAAACAGTGAAACTGCATTCATTTTTTAGCAGGGACTATAAAAGCAAAAAGTTATTTCAGATGCCACTAATGCATAACAAAAACAAACTGCTCTGGCTAGTAAATACTAAATTGGTTAAGCCTTTTTCCTTCCCTGGTGAATTTCACAACAACCTTTATTATGAAAGGGATTTTTAATTGTTTAAATTGTTCAGTGCCAGCAGAGAACCTTAGGAGAACATTTTAGTGATTAATCAAGTGTAGAGGTTTATGTTTTAATAGAGCAAATAATTAAACCAGTTCCCCAGTAAATAATAAGTGACTGTCTATAGATGTACAGTATATAAACAAATTCCTTCATTTCTCAAGATGTCCAACATTTAGAGTTCTAAGGCACAAGCAGTTAATATTAGATAACAATAAATCACACCTCACATATCATTATTAATTGATCATTTCGGAAAGATTTTTCAATGTGAAAAGTGGCTGTTGATCAGACTGATCTTCTGTACAAAAGCCAGAGTGCGTAAATTATTAATTTTTTTTATCTGTTGAGGGTAACATTATAAAGTTTGCCAATAATGCTGAAATATTCCTGTCAGTTGTCTCTCCTCCTTAAGACTTCTAAAGGAAAACATATAAGGGCTAGAGATACACAGGAGAATTTCAGTAGCTCAATCCCGCTACTAAAATTGTTAGTGATTATTTGCTGGGTGAAGTAAATGGTTACTAAACAAAATAGAACAAATATGTCCTATGGAGTAAACTACACAAGTTGCCTGTAGTGGTAACCAACCTCACATGATCACATGATGCTACATTCATGAGAGAGATTGACCATTACAGGTACCAGTGCATGCTATTAGTGTGGCTTTCAAACATATATTTGTTTAGCAATCATTTGGTATACCTAAAGTCATTCACCTGCAATTTTAGTCAAATAATTTGGCTACTAAAAATCTTACAAAAAAAGTTTTTGTTTTTGTTTTAGATAGAGTTTTGAAGAGCTAAAATTACTGTCTCATTTTTATTCTATCAGTGACCCCATTGAGAAGATTCTGTCTCACTTCTTGTTCCTATGTCAACTATACAAGGTACTGTATTGTAGTAGCAATTTTTGGAAAATCAGGAAAACTCTGGACACAGACTTCTGAAGGAAACAACTGATTTATTAAAAACAGCGCTGTTTTGACTCAGCAGATGGCTTGCGCTCTCATCTGCTAAATGAGCTATAGAAAACTTCCTACAAGCATGTATACCAACGATTACGCCACAAGGCATACATTCCTTTCTTACTTTCTATACACTCAAAAGGCTTCCTAAACTCTGCAGAATAACCTTGGACAGCAGCTGTAGATAAGAAATACCAGCTACAAACCGGTACACAGGAAAAAAGGGAGGGGGGAAGATGAGCCAAAAACCTTGCTTCTGCAAACACATTCTGATAGAAGTGTTAGAGTTTAAAGGGGAACTCTACAACATCTGGGTGCTACCAAATCCCCCCTTTGATGGTATCGTAGCAAAAGTTTGAGTGAGATAAAACATCACTAATTAACCACTAACCACCCAAATAATTAGGGACTAAGAGCAGTCCTGCTGGTTCTGGACAGCTAGGGGTTGATATTTCCACATGGCTATTACATGGGTCGCAGCCTTCCTAGCTTCCCTGAGTAAATATACTTATCATTTGCCAGGTACTCCCTCTCCCATTCTAACCCCCCCCCCAACCTTTCCTGGGGGAATAGCTTAGGTTAATAGCAGAGCATACATGAAAAATCAGGCTCACTACAGCATTGGGATTAGCTATTAGGATACAGTTTATCAGCTTGCCTGTGGAGCCATAGCTCCGTATGGTCAACCAGGTTTTAGTGGGTCCATAGGTGGGATCATAACAGGTTACTTGGTTCCCTACAGTGCACATTGAATAATTTGTTTTATTATGTACACAAGTGTCAATGACTGTGTCTTCACATTGATAATGAGAATGCCATAGTAACATTCTAGTGTTTACAGATCCTACTCTAATACTCTCGATACACGGGTCACGGGTTCTACTCAGGGTTACTATTATGGCTACCAGAAATTTTATTAAAACATTTTTATCAGGCATCATATCGGTGTATATTCCCATCTTCCACTGTGCGTTGACCAGTCAGCTTCTGGGTGTGACTGAAGCAGAGTTGGAGTTCTTCCTTCTGGTCAGATGTATCCTTTTCTTCTGCAATGCATAGTCTCAACAGCTTCCAAGTAAGTGCTGACAGCAGGGCTGGAGTTCTTCCTTCTGATTTCTCTGGTCAGCTTTAGCTTTCAGGGGTCTTGAGAGTCAGCTTTACTCAGCCTGGAATCTGTGGGCTCAGCAGCTCGCTTTGCCCTGGAGTGGTGTATCCAGGGAGTCACCTCGACCACCTTAGTGGCTGTGGGAGTAGATAGCAGAACAGTGTAAGGACCTCTCCATCTGGGCCCTAAAGGGGTTATGCTCCATTCCTTTACCCACACTGTATCTCCTGGTGCAAAGGGATAGACGGGGTTGGACAGGCTTATGCAGAGTTTCTCTTGAACCCACTTCCATATATCCTACATATTCCCCCCCCAATTTCTGTAACAGTTCACGGTTCACCACACTTCCTATCTGGTGTAAGTCTCCCTTGATACCTCTAATGATGGGTGGGGGGTCTACCATAGAATACTTCAAAAGTGGACAAATTTGTCCTCTTTGTTGGAGTACTCCGGATTCTCAGCAAGACAATGGGCAGCATCAAAGTCCACTTCATTTGAGTTCTGCCAGTTGTAACTTCAGGATGCGGTTTATTCTCTCCACTTTTCCAGAACTTTGAGACCTGTATGCGGTATGTAGTTTCCAAGTGATCTTGAGTGTAGTTGCTAATTTCTGTACGCACTTGAGCCTATGGAGGAGGAAATTCCATTTCTGAGGATAATTTCTTCCACCCAGTCTGAACAGGTGCAGACAGCCACCAGCAAATATTTATATCCCCCTGAAGGGGGCATAACAGTGAAGTCGACCATTAATTCTTCCATTGGTGAGGCCCCCACTGCTTGTACTCCAGGAGTTGGTTTGTTTCTGGCACATTCCACGCATCTACTGGCTGCTGCTTGTGCTAGCGTGGGTAGTCGGGGAATGTAAAAATGTGTTCCCTTGTTGAATTCTGTCACTAATTCAGTTGCTACAGCAGCTGGAATTACAATTCTTCCATCCTGCAGTTGATACCACCGGTCTTCTCAGTACTTTCTATGTTCAGTCTCTATCCATTCTTATTCTGTCTTTGTATCGATTGGGTCCCATTTAGAGAGTGGTACTGGGAACAGAGGGGTCATAATCTGTTGTGGGGACCACTGGAGTGCTTTCTCTTTGGCTGCTTGATCTGCTTTTCTGTTGCCTTTGACCACCTGGGAGTCTCCCTTTTGATGACCCCTACAGTGTATTACTGCAACTTCAGAGGGGGCCCATACTGCTTCCAAAGGTTCTAGTATTTCTGTCCCATACTTGATGCTCTTTACCCCCGGATGTGATAAGTCCTCTTTCCTTATACAGGGCTCCATGAGCATGAAGAGTCAGGAAAGCATACTTTGAGTCTACATAAACATTCAGTCTTAGGCCTGCAGCTAGTTGTAATGCTCAGGTCAGGGCAATTAGTTCCACTTTTTGTGCAGATGTCCCCTGTGGTAGAGCTGTTACCTCAATCACTGTTTCCTATGTGACAAAAGAATGACCGGCAGAGCGGATTCCATCCTTTACGAAACTGCTGCCATTAGTGTAATATTCACTAATACTAATACTACCTGGATGCTCACAGATTTGTGCCCTCGCTTTGTGGTGCACTCTGCATGCCTACAACTGTTAGACAGAGATTGAGAAACTGTTTGACTCCTATCCATCCAAATTCCATGCTGTGAAGTAGTAATGATGCTCTTGATCTTACTTGTCTGTTAGGACCTATGTCTCTCCTGTGAACCCTGTGGAAACAAGCTAAGCACTCAGGTCCGCTCACCTTCAAGGTCACTTTAGCAGCCTCTTTTGAATTAAGCCTGATATACCAGACAGTTTAACCTTGCAGATGTCTCATATTTGGAAAGGTAAGGCTTTGATTCACTTTGGTCAGTTGGTGGATGTTAGAATATTGCTTTCTTTCCATGACTTACAGGAAGCTTATGATTTCCCTAGATGGGCTTTTTTTAGTTATTTACAAATTCACCATTATGTACAATCTTTTACAAGCTGCTTACAATTATCCAAACTGACACCATTTGAAAAAACCTGCTTGGAGAGCCCATCCTCCAAGGGCCTAATTTCCAGAATTTATAAAATACTCATCTCAACCCTGGAACAAACCCCTCCTTGACACTCATATATGAGAAATTAGGAGCAGGTTCTAAAAGTTCCATTTGCACATTATATAAGGAAAACTAGTATAAAATCTGGTATCTGACCCCAGACTGGCACCACTCCATATATCCTTCCTCTGACAGTGGCTGTTGTTGCTGTGAGAAGGAGCTGGGAACACTATATCACATATATTTGTCCTATCCCATATACACCCTACTGGCAGACTCTCCATACCCTTATCCACTCCCTCTTTGGGTTCTGGATCCCCTTTAACCCTAAAATGTTTCTCCTGGGACTCCCCCTCGATCTATCTAAAAAAACTATTAACCCATGTGTTAACATCTGCATGGTGTCTTGTAGCACTTAAATGGAAAAATGCATCCCCCTTTCTTTAGCTGAGCTACATACGAGGATCTGGGATGTGACGAGGATGGAATATCTCACAGACTCCCTGAACAAATCCTTAGAAAAGTACAACCAATCTGGGACCCGTGGGATCTTTTGGAGACTCCACTCACCTGATCTTCCTGTAGTAGATGAGAGAACCAAATTTACAATGGAACCTAAGGTTGTGTCCAGCCCCAAGGTCGGTAGGCGGCCATGGTAGTTGGGCATTTTTTTTTCCTCTCCCCACCTTTCTTTTATCCTCTATTGTTTACATTTCCTTTTCTTTTCTGTCTACTATTATTTCCTATCCATAACCTGTTTGGGTTTATCCCCATGAAGCTGAGTACTTGTACTAAGGCTTACCACTGTACCTACATGATTGCTAATGAATTCAGTTCATCACAGATTAAACTCGACATTCTTTTTAATTGCTGCTTGTTTAATTCCATTATATTGAGTGGCCTACTTTCCCTTGTTTTTGTTATCTTGATACTTTTTGATACTATATATTTGGAAGCCATGGTACTCATGCTGTATGGTTGTTCGGTATTCCTTATGAAAACTAATACAAATTTGTTTTTTTATTAAAAAAAAAAAAAGACAAATGTTATCAATACCGTTGCCCAGAGAGTTTGTCATTTAGAAACTCTGATTGCAAGAGGCACTGAATCCTCTGTTATGAAGTTTCTAAAAATAGCTTTCCATAATTTAAATAATGAACCCCAAGGCTGTAAGGTTTGTTTGTATATTCTCATTACAAATAAAATTGCCAATTATCCATGCACATATTTCTGACAATTTATTTTATACCTTTGGCATATTTTATATAAGGTTTGTTTTTCTAATAGTGGAAGCAGTCCTGTTTAATTCATCTTTTGATTGTAACTGATTATATATTCTGTTGCCTATGTGTGACAACAATTGATATTCACAGATTAGGGTAATATTGGCTAAAATAAAACCTCTCATTGGACAAAATATTAAATATGTGTTCTGAAACTAATTAAGAGGTTTTAATCAGTTTTAAAAGCACATATGCACTAAATCAAACAAATGAATACTTGCAGCAAAACTATAATGCGGTACTGCAAAACCAGTTTTCATTCCCATTATGACACATGAAACTTGGCAAATGTTAATCCATCAAGTGGCTATATAATATTCTGAGCTTGTGCCCAGTTTATGAACAGCACAGTTTTACAATTGGACTGCAAGAACAAAATTCACATAACACAGTCAACACAAATGTTTTTCTTCATTTAATAGCCACAACATAACCTTTTAGATCAGCTTTTCTCAATTTTTCCACCCTTGAGGATCATTTGAGAAAAAAACTTTGTGCTCTTGGGGAACCCCATGAAAAATGTTCTGATCTGCACATCTCATGGTTCAGTACTGTGATCAGTGAGTTGCAGATATAACAATAAATATGTAGCTATAAGAAGAAAAAAAAATATGGCCTGGGGCATAAAAGGAAGTTGGCGTTGAAGCAGCATGAATAATTACAGTTAAATATCAGAGTAAGAAGTTTACCAGACAATCAGGCAGCTATAGGCCTTCTAGCAACAATGGGTCCTGGCCAACTGTCTGAACCACCCTTATCACAATCTGCAACAGCTTGAAGGCTCAAATTCATTTCAATATCCCAATTGTGGGCTTAGTTTACACTTGCTGTTGGGAGGGATGGTAAAATCATGAGGTTGAGCCTAAAGTATGTGTTTTTTATGTGCAACAACAAAAATAATGACCCCATTCTGCACTGGAATATTAATATCAAATATAGTGAACAAATAAAGTGAGTAAAATAAAAAAAACCTGAAATAAAGATTAGCTGCTATACTTAAAACCACAAACAAATATACTATATTGCCAAAAGTATTGTGATGCCTGCCTTTACACACACATGAACTTTAATGGCATCCCAGTCTTAGTCCGTAGGGTTCAATATTGAGTTGGCCCACCCTTTGCAGCTATAACAGCTTCTGGGAAGGCTGTCCATAAGGTTTAGGAGTGTGTCTATGGGAATGTTTGACCATTCTTCAGAAGCGCATTTGTGAGGTCAGGCACCGATGTTGGATGAGAAGTCCTGACTCGCAGTCTCCGCTCTAATTCATCCCAAAGGTGTTCTATCAGGTTGAGGTCAGGACTCTGTCTTTATGGACCCTGCTTTTTTTACTGGTGCGTATTCATGTTGGAACAGGAAGGGGCCATCCCCAAACTGTTCCCACAAAGTTGGGAGCATGAAATTGTCCAAAATGTCTTGGTATGCTGATGCCTTAAGAGTTCCTTTCACTGGAACTAAGGTGCTTTACACCACTGCATCCAACATTTTGCAGTGCACTTGGTGATGTAAGGCTTGGATGCAGCTGCTCGGCCATGGAAACCTATTCCATGAAGCTCTCTATGCACTGTTGTTGTGCTAATCTGAAGGCCACATGAAGTTTGGAGGTCTTTAGCTGTTGACTCTGCAGACAGTTGACGACTTCTGCGCACTGTGCGCTTCAGCATGCACTGACCCTGCTCTGTCATTTTACGTGGCCTACCACTTTGTGGCTGAGTTGCTGTTATTCCCAGTTGCTTCCACTTTGTTATAATACCACTAACAGTTGACCATGGAATATTTTGTAGCAAGGAAATTTCCTGGATGGACTTATTGCACAGGTGGCAACCTATTACAGTACCACGCTTCAATTCACTGATCTCCTGAGAGCGACCCATTATTTCACAAATGTTTGTAGAAGCAGTCCGCATGCCTAGGTGCTTGATTGTATACAGCTGTGATCATGGAGGTGATTGGAACACCTGATTCCAATGATTTGGAGTGGTGTCCTAGTACTTTTGGCAATATAGTGTGCATAATATGAAGCCGATAAAAAACGCATATAGCACAGTGCTATAATTGAACACCATCCATTCTGTACAAAGTAAACAAACAAAATATACTCAGTCAGCAAGGAAAAGAAATTGAAAGTTAATGTGATTCAATACAAATGTATCAGTTTCAACTTGTGTTCACAAGTGTATAAGTACTTCAATTGCAGCCTGTGTTCATATATGCACATCAAAAATTAATAACACTTTTCTCAAAAATCTTCTAAAAATCACAAAATGTTTAATTCAGTTCTTAAAGCAGAAGTACAGTCAAAAATCTTCTTTCGCCATGCACTGGAGCTGTGCCCCTACTGCATGGATCAGCTGCTTGTTTTCTCTTCTAGTGAGCACAAAGCTTAAACTCACCTGAACCACAGATCCTCCTGAAAACTGCACTCCCTCATGGTCTAATAGTGGACTGTTCCTGTCTGTGGAGCGTACTGACATCAGCAACAGTCCATTTACAAGACCGCTATACCGTGGAGGGGCAGGAGCTGAAGGGAACAGTCTTGTGCTGGTAGGATTGGGCAGTCAGGTGAGTATATCTCCACTGTTCTCTCCCCTAAAGCATAACCAGCAGTTAACCCATTTAGTGCAGGCACAGCCCCTTTACATAGGCAAATAACATTTTTTTCCCCAGAATTCTCCTTTTACTTTATTTTTCACTATAGTCAAAATTCCATACAGACAATTAGTCAGTCCACCCTGTGAATCCACCTTCAGTGCAAGATGATCACCTCCAAACAATAGTGATCCCCTTCACCAGACAATAGGACCCGCATTCACCAGATGAGCAGAAACAGCCTTGGGAAGTACTCCTCCACTGGCTGTGTGGATTGCTGTTTGAGACTTCAGGGGGAATAAACCACCATCAAAGAGAAACGAAAATCTCACAGTGTAATGTTGTTTAAACGTAACAATTTTTTAAGCCAAGCATATATATATTCTCACATTTCCAACAACAAACAAGATTAAAAGCAAAGGCTCTGCTTGGTAGGACTCCAAGCAAGTAATAAATGCTGTCTCACATCAGATCATACCTAAAGCTTCCTGAATATGCTATTTATGAAACTAGTTGATGCTCTTCCGATGTCGTCACTTCCGGTTCGGTTGTGACGTCACCTCCAGCCCAAATTTCTGGTGGTTATAATGCATGCCATTAACAAAGTGGTATGGGTTTGCTTGGATTGTTTACAAGGCTGTTTACATTGGTGCCAAGTCTGGGCACAGGAACAAGTGAGTGCAATATACAACTTTAAACATGAAAAAGAGAGGAAGGCATTGAGAACAAATGTGGCTTGTCTAGGGTTAATGGTAGCATCCTATGATAAAAAATGTTGTATGCCAACATGGTGGTTAACTCTAGACAGGCCACATTTGTTCTCAATGTTTCATTATTTTGCCTTACTCATAACTATTTTCAGTTTGATAGAGATTTCTACTTGCAGCTACAAGGCACAGCGATGGGAGCTAATTTTGCCCCCTCATACGCTAATCTCACTATGGGCCACTGGGAACATCTTTATATCTGGCATAGCAACCTATATCTATCCCACATTGTGTATTACGGTCGCTACATTGATGATATTATAATTATTTTGGGATGGAAACATTACTGACATTCAGGATTTTGTGTCCTACTGTAATATTATTGATATGGTCCTGGCATTTACCCATGTAGTCGACAAAGACAACCTAGCCTTTCTTCATCTTGGTATTTACCACAGCAACAATCAGATCCATGCCAGGAACTACACCAAACCAACAGCTGGCAACTCTTTTTTACATTATAAGAGTTGCTACCACCCACGTTGGCTTAGAAACATTCCTAAAAGCCAATTTTGTAGATTACGCGATATCTGCAGCCAGCAATCTGACTACATTTCACAAGGTACAATACTTAAAAATAAATTTATCGAGAAGGGCTACTCCTTGGATATTGTAGAAGAAGCCCACACACTTTATACCAATGACCATCCTATCAGAACATCCTATTGACAATATGTCATCACAGATTAGATTTGTCACTCAATTCCATAGTCATCATAAGCAAATGGAATATACTATATGCAAACACTGGCCAATCTTACACCAAGACGCTTACTTCAAATCACTTTTTACCACAACAACCAAAGTTTTCGTACAGGAAAGCTCCCAGCTTAAAAGGGAAAATAGCACCTAGAAAACTTAAAACTAAGACAAATAACACAGTTCCTCTCATCCTTTCCCCTATTGTTGGTATGTATCAGTGCAAAACACCCTTATGTAAGACATGCCAGTTTATTCATCATGGACAAAAGAAGTTCACTGGCAAAGGGATATCATATCAGATTAAGGAATTTTACACATGCTTTTCTGAATACGTGGTCTATTGTCTAAGTTTTCTTGTGGTCTTAACTATGTGGTTAGAATCACACGTACCCTTTGTAAACGTTTTAGCGAGCACAGTCACCTTATAGAGGATGGAAAAGATCAGTATAGTGTATCCAGACATTTCCTTGAATGCCATGGAAAATCCACTGATGGTCTTAGTGTGTGGATCATTGAAGGAATGCCACGGGACCTCCCTCTGGCAGAGGGCATTTTGCGTCTCTGTCAAAGGGAAATGTTTTGGATCTACACCTTGGATGTATTATCCCCTGGTGGCCTCAATGAAGAGCTTGAAATAAGCTCCATGTTATAGAGACATTCACTTCCTTCCAAATGGTGATTATAAATATCAATGCAATATCCTTATACAGCTGTTTGTACTTTTATCACTAGTAGTCCTTTCCTCTAACTAAATTTAGGTATATCCCTTCCTTATCCCTCTCTCATTTAACTACGATCCCTTTTAGTACACCACAAAGGGATAATGAGATACACAAAATTCACATACTATTATATCAAGCCCATTTATTAAAATGCGCTTTTCTAACTTTGTTTTTAATTTTGCTTTTGTATTTATTTTTATTCATTTTTAATTTATGGTGCAATAATTTATGTTTTTCATTAACTCATTGACTTATTCATTATTATTAAAGTTTATTTTCACCTCCTCTGTTGTTTTCAAATTCATTTTTCTAATTAATTTAATTGTCATTTTCTATTTCCCTTCTATCTAATTTGCATTGTTTTTTAGATATATGTTATTATATGTATACATACACACTTGTATATGTTTTAGCCCAAAAGCATTAGAGCTATTCTCTCGTTTGTTTTTATATCTGTTTTTATATCTGTATTAACCGGGTGCCGACCAGCCACAGTACATTTACTGCGGCAGGGCGGCACCGCTGTGCAAAATCACGTATATATACGTGATTTTGCATATCAGGTAGGGGGCACACGTGAGGCGATTGACCGCCCTACCCGCGCCGCTGATTGCAGCCGTGGGTGTCAATCACCGGGTCCCGGCCGTTGATTACCCGTCGGAGCCCGGCGATTACCAGCAATCACTGACAGAGAGGACGGCTGCAGTGTTTACACTGCAGCTCTCCTCCCTGTCAGTTTCCAGCACACTGTTCCGGATAGCAGATTTTAGCTTTCCGGATCAGTGTGTTCCTGTGAAGAACACCCCCCCCGCCCCCTAGTAAAATACTCCCCTCACACAGTTAACCCATTGATTGCCTCCAAATGTTAACCCCTTCCTCTCCAGTGCCATTAGTACAGTGTCAGTGTTTTTTTTTGCACTCATCACTGTATTGGTGTCACTGGGGATGTCAGTGACCCCAAATCAGTTCCCCCCCAGTGTCAGAATGTCCGCCGCATTCCCGCAGTACCGCTATAAGTCTCTGATCACCGCCATAAGTCGCTGATTGGAGCCATTATTAGTATATAAAAAAAATTCCAGTATATATACCGCCATTTGTAAATGCTATAACTTTCATGTAAACCAATTAATTTACACGTTTTAGGATTTTTTTTTTTAGCAAAGACATGTTGCAGAATATATTTTGGCCTAAATTTATGATGAAATTTGATTTTTACTTTTTTTTACTGGATATGTTTTATAGCAAAAAGTCCAAAATATTGTTTTTTTTTCTCAAAATTGTCAGTCTTTCTTCTTTATAGCACAGAAAATAAAAACTGCACATGCGACCAAATACCACCAAAAGAAAGCTCAATTCGTGGGGAAAAAAAACGACATAAATTTCATTTGGGTGTAGCGTTGAATGACCATGCAATTTTCAGTTAAAATAACGCAGCGACGTAACACAAACCACTTTTGTAACTGCTTCCTGACCACTCTATAGCAGAAATACTGCTACAGGGCGGCATGGGTGTGCAAAATCACATATATATATATACGTGATTCGTGCTCACATGGTTTTCATGCCCCTCCCAGATAGTGTCAGATTGCCCGTCAGTACACCAGTAATCACATTTAACCTCTTGATTGCCAGGAACACGCTCATACACAATAAACCTCCATTGCTAGTATAGTGTCTGAACAGATCAATATCTTTGATCAGATCAGCACTATACCTGCGTTTACATTAGTATAGTGTCTAAAAAAAAGCAGCGTTAGTGGGATCAGCCTCGAAACCTACCAGCACCTGCGTTTATCCCCTATGCTTACACCCCCTTCTCCCCCAGCAAGTGCAGCGTCAGTAGGTCACTGTTGCTTGATACATTGCACACAAAACCGCAGTGTTTGCAGAATCAGGCCTGATCTCTGTTAGCACGTCGGTAAATTTTGATGACTCTTATATGCAACAGAGTGCCAGTACTAGTGTCACGCTACCTTTTGGTGAACTGCCGAGCACCAGCAACCTAGTACATCCTGGACTTTCACATACCTCTTAGATTGTAGGCTCCAAGGAGCAGGGCCCTCCTAACCCTTTTGTATTGAACTGTATTGTTGCTGTATTGTCTCCTGTTATATTGTAAAGCGCTGAGCAAACTGTTGGTGCTATATAAATCCTGTATAATAATAATAATGATAATACCAGCACTGCAGTATCACTTGGTGACGTGGCGAGTCCCATAAGTGCAGTACAAGCTGGTGCGGTGGCGAACACAAGTAGTGTCCCGCAGCCACCAAGAATTCACACACAGCCCGTAGAGCCCCTAGTATCCTTCCGGATGTGCTTGCAAATCCTGATTGGCAGCCCACAAATTCTGCAGCATCCATACTTCCAAATTCCCGAATTCAGGTGGAAAAAGCAAATTTAACTACTCCCCTTGATTTTTTTGGAGCTGTTTTTCACGGAAAATCTGTATGTATTGATTGTGGATCAAAGCAATTTATATGCACAACAATTTATTGCCGCCAACCCAAATTCAAACCTTGCCAGACTATTCACATGGAAACTCATTACTGTTTCCAAATTTCCTTTTTTTTGGGGCCAAATCCTCAACATTGGCATTACTAAAAAAATGAATTGCGGTTGTATTGGTCCACAGACCCAATTCATCATATGCCCGTGTTCTCTGCTGCCATGGCCAGGCATAGATATGAGAGTATAATGTGCTTTATGCTTTTCAACGACAATACACTCTGTTGTCCTCGAGGTGACCCTGAATTTGACCAGCTCAACAAAATTCAGCCCCTCGCAAATCACCTTAACCAGCAATTTGCAGATGTCTATACTCCCCAGCAAAACATCTGCATTGATGAGACCCTCATGAATTTTTCTGGCCGCCTTGCATTCAAACCATTTCTCCCCAGCAAGCGTGCCAGATATGGGGTCAAGATGTATAAGACCTGTGAGAGGGCAATAGACTATACATATAAGTTTCGGATTTACGAGGGAAAAGATAGTCACGTGGAGCCCCCCCGGATGCCCAGACTACATGGGGAGTAGTGGCAAGATAGTTTGGGACTTGGTGTCATCCTTTTTCCATATGGGGTACCACTTATACATGGACAATTTTTATTCAAGCGTGCCACTATTTAGACATTTGTACAATCTTGGAACTGGCGCATATGGCACCGTGTTATCTAATGTGTGCCCACCATTACAAGTGGGTGGATGCAGGGCGGCATATTCTAATGGTGGGCATACCATACACTTTTTCTGGCAGAGATTTCTTCTCTTTTTTTCATTCAGCCCACAGGCTGCATACAAAAAAAAACATAGCATATATACCCAACAAGGATCAGCGATGTACTGGTACATCTTTGGACTTTGAATGGTTATACCAGGATGATGCCTACAGCTGCAGGCATCACCCTGGTATAATTTTTTTTATCCGGTGATCGGCTTTCATGTAAAAGCAATCCTAGTGGCTAATTAGCTGCAGGATTGCTTTTACAAGCAGCGGGAGATGATGCCCCCTCCCCCGCTGCCTTCCACTTCCTTGGTCCCATGCCATTGAGGGAACCTGAGAATACAGCCGGTGTTTCTGCCAGCTGACCATAGAGTTGATGGGAGACCAGAATGGTGCCAATCATCTTTATAGTCTAAGAAATCGGAAGATAGACCCCAGATTTCTGAAAAAAGAATATATGACAATGCCCATTGAAGTTATAGGGGGTATTTGCATTCCCTGTGATAACACTAAAAGTGATTAAAAAAAATGAAAGGGACAGTGTTAAAATAATAAAAAACAAACTTTAAAAAAACCTCGCCCCCCCAACGCATGCACACCTTTGTGCACAAGTGTTGATCCTGTGCTGGTATGTAAACAGCGGTTGCACCATGCATATGAGGTATCGCCGTTAACCTCAGATCAAGGGCAGTAATTCTAGAACTAGACCTCCTCTGTAAATCTAAAATGGTAGCTTGTAAAGGCTTTTAAAACGTTGCCTTTGGATATTAAAAATGTATGCAGTTTTTTAAAATTGCACGGGGCATGCACAGTTTTAAAGCATGTCATGTTTGCTATCTATTTACTCGGTATATCATCATCTTTTATATGTTACCAAATAATTGGCCAATATATTGTGTTTTTGTGCATTAAAAGTATAAAAAAAAGTGTATTTTTTTTTTAAATTTGCTTTTAAAAATTGCTGCGCAAGTACTATGTGACATAAAAATTGTAGCACCCACCATTTTATTCACTAGGGTGTCTGCTTTAAAAAAATAGATAATGTTTGGGGGTTTAAATTAATTTCCTAGCAAAAAATACAGATTTTTTTCATGTGAACAAAAAGTGTCAGAAAATCTTCAGGTGGTTAGAAGAGTGAATGATGTGTGGCATAAACTTCTAATGCTGGACATAAAATGCCCCCACCCCCCAAAATGACCCTTTTTTGGAAAGTAGACACCCCAAACTATTTGCTGAGAGGCATGTTGAATCAATAGAAGAATTTATTTTTTTATCACAAGTTTTTGGAAAATAACAAAAAAATATATTTTTTTTTCACACAAAATTGTCACTTAAATGATTTACTGCTCACACATGCCATAGCATATGTGGAATTACTCCCAAAAATACATTCTACTACTTCTCCCGAGTATGGGAGTACCACATGTGAGAGACGTTTTGGCAGTCTAGCCAAGTACAGGACCCCAAAATCCAATAAGCACCTTCAGGCTTTTAAAGGGCTTTATTTCTTCATTACACTTCCTGACTACCTATCACAGTTTCGGAGGCCCTGAAATGCCAGGATAGCACCAAACCCCCCCAAATGACCCTTTTTGGAAAGTAGACGCCTCAAGGAATTTGATAAGAAGCAAGGTGAGTATTTTGCAGATCTCATTTGTTGCCACAAGTTTTTGGAAAATTAAGACAAAAAACAAAACCATATTTTTGTTTTTCTTTTTTTTATATTTCAAAACCTTATGAGAAATAATGAGATCTTCAAAATACTCACCATGCCTTTTTTTATATTCCTTGGGGTGTCTACTTTTCAAAAAGGGGTCATTTGGGGGGTTTGGTGCTATCCTGACATTTCAAGGCCTCCGAAACTGTGATAGGTAGTGAAGTAGTGAAATGAGGAAGTTACGTACCTTCAGGCTTTCAAAGTGGTCATTGGATTTCAGGTTCCTGTATGTGGCTAGGCTTTCAAAAAGTCTCACACATGTGGTATCCCCATACTCAGTAGAAGTAGCAGAATGTATTTTGGAGTGTAATTCCACATATACCCATGGCTTGTGCGAGAAACAAATCATTTAAATGACAACTTTTTGTAAAACAAAAATAAATGTTTGTCATTTTCCAGAAACTTGTGGAAAAAAAATAAATCTTCCATGGACTCAATATGCCTCTCAGCAGATAGCTTAGGGTGTCTACTTTGAAAAGGGGTCATTTGGGGTTGTTTGTACTATCCTGGTATTTTAGCACCTCAAGAAATGAGATAAGCAGTCAGAAAGTAAAAGCTATGTAAATTCCATTATCTATACCATATAGTTTGTAGATGCTATAACTTTCACACAAACCAATCACTATACACTTATTGGGATTTTTTAACGAAAAACATGTAGCAAAATACATTTTGGCCTAAATTTATGACGAAAATTTAGTTTTTATTGATATTTTTTATGACTGAAATTTTTCTTCAAAAATTTTTTAGTTTATAGTCCCAAAATAAAAAGCGCACAGCTGATTAAATAGCACCAAAATAAAGCTCTAATTGTGTGAAAAAAAGGACATAAATTTCATTTATGTACCGTATTGCATGACCGCGCAATTGTCAGTCAAACTAGTGCAGCGCTGTACAGTAAAAAAAATGGTGTAAATTCCATTATCTATACCATAGTTTGTAGACGCTATAACTTTCACACAAAGCAATCAATATACACTTATTGGGATTTTTTTTCACCACAAACATGTAGCAGAATACATTTTGGCCTAAATTTATAACTAACTTTGTTTTCTATATATTTTTTATATAGCCAAAAGTAAAAAACATTGTTTTTCTTCAAAATGATTGGTCTTTTTTTGTTTATAGCGCGAAACATAAAAGGTGATAAATAACCACTGAAAGAGAGCTCTATTTGTGTGAAAAAAAGGACATAAATTTAGTTTGGGTGCAGCATTGCATGACCGCGCAATTATCAGTTGAATTAGTGCAGCGCCGAGTAGCAAAAAGAGGCCTGGTCATTAAGGGGTGTAAATCCTCTAGAGGGCAAGTGCTTAATTCCTATAGGATGCAGGAAAACATGTAGGTCCTTAGGACCCAGGAACTACTGGCCTCCTCCCCATTCCCTTCACACTATAATAATGTCAGCAATCTATAGAGCAGCGGTTCTCAACCTGGGGGTCGCGACCCCTTTGGGGGTCGAACGACCATTTCACAGGGGTCGCCTAAGACCATCGGAAAACACATATTTCCGATGGTCTTAGGAACCGAGACACCGCTCCTGTCCCAGGCGATATGTGGGCGGGATGATATGCTGCCCCTGTCACCTGGCCACACCTCCGGGATCACTCAACAGCTCCGCCTCCTCGCCGCTGATTGGCCACCGGAACTGTAGCTCAGGAGAGGCACACAGGCGGCCAATCACCGGAGAGGAGGTGGAGCTTGGAGAGGAGGAGCCGAGCGGCAGCGCTCGTAGATCAAAGAAGATCGAGGGAGCTGCAGGAGCGAGTGAAGAGAGAGGCCAGAGAAGGAAGACAGCTGACAGGTAAGTGCAAATTTACAGCTGACAGGTAAGTGCAAATTTACAGCTGACAGGTAAGTGCAAATAAGTATGCAGGCTGTAGATGGGAGAGGGAGAGAGCGAGCCCAGGCTGGAGCAGGGGTCAGCAAGGTAAGTATCATTGGTGTCAGTGGGAGGGATAGTGCCCCATCATTTGTGTCACTAATACCAACGATGGGGCACTATTCCTCCCCCCACTGACACCAACGATGGGGCACTAATCCTCCCCCCACTGACACCAACGATGGGGCACTATTCCTCCCCCCACTGACACCAAGAATGGGGCACTATTCCTCCCCCCACTGACACCAAGAATGGGGCACTATTCCTCCCCCCACCGACACCAACAATGGGACACTATTTCCCCCCCCCCCCACTGACACCAATGATGGGTCACTATTCCCCCCCCCCTGACCCCAATGATGGGGCACTATTCCCCCCTCCACCACACTGACATCAATGATGGGGCACTATTCCTCCCACTGACACCAATGATGGGGCACTATTTCTCCCACTGACACCAATGATGGGGCACTATTCCTCCCACTGACACCAATGATGGGGCACTATTCCTCCCAAGACACCCACAATGGGGCACTATTCCTCCCAATGACATCCACAATGGGGCACTATTCCTCCCAATGACACCCACAATGGGGCACTATTCCACCCACTGACACCCACAATGGGGCACTATTCCTCCCAATGACACCCACAATGGGGCACTATTCCTCCCAATGACACCCACAATGGGGCACTATTCCTCCCACTGACACCCACAATGGGGCACTTTTCCTCCCACTGACACCCACAATGGGGCACTATTCCTCCCACTGACACCCACAATGGGGCACTATTCCTCCCACTGACACCAATGATGGGGCACTATTCCTCCCACTGACGCCAATGATGGGGCACTATTCCTCCCACTGACGCCAATGATTGGGCACTATTCCTCCCACTGATGCCAATGATTGGGCACTATTCCTCCCACTGACGCCAATGATGGGGCACTATTCCTCCCACTGACGCCAATGATTGGGCACTATTCCTCCCACTGATGCCAATGATTGGGCACTATTCCTCCCACTGACGCCAATGATGGGGCACTATTCCTCCCACTGACTCCAATGATTGGGCACTATTCCTCCCACTGATGCCAATGATTGTACACTATTCCTCCCACTGACACCAATGATGGGGCACTATTCCTCCCACTGACACCAATGATGGGGCACTATTCCTCCCACTGACGCCAATGATGGGGCACTATTCCTCCCACTGACTCCAATGATTGGGCACTATTCCTCCCACTGATGCCAATGATTGTACACTATTCCTCCCACTGACACCAATGATGGGGCACTATTCCTCCCACTGATACCAATGATGGGGCACTATTCCTCCCACTGACACCAATGATGGGGCACTATTCCTCCCACTGACACCAATGATGGGGCACTATTCCCCCCACTGACACCAATGATGGGGCACTATTCCCCCCACTGACACCAATGATGGGGCACTATTCCCCCCACTGACACCAATGATGGGGCACTATTCCTCCCACTGACACCAATGATGGGGCACTATTCCTTCCACTGATACCAATGATGGGGCACTATTCCTTCCACTGATACCAATGATGGGGCACTATTCCTCCCACTGACGCCAATGATGGGGCACTATTCCTCCCACTGACGCCAATGATGGGACACTATTCCTCCCACTGACGCCAATGATGGGGCACTATTCCTCCCACTGACGCCAATGATGGGGCACTATTCCTCCCACTGATGCCAATGATGGGGCACTATTCCTCCCACTGATACCAATGATGGGGCACTATTCCTCCCACTGATACCAATGATGGGGCACTATTCCTCCCACTGATACCAATGATGGGGCACTATTCCTCCCACTGACACCAATGATGGGGCACTATTCCTCCCACTGACACCAATGATGGGGCACTATTCCCCCCACTGACACCAATGATGGGGCACTATTCCCCCCACTGACACCAATGATGGGGCACTATTCCCCCCACTGACACCAATGATGGGGCACTATTCCTCCCACTGACACCAATGATGGGGCACTATTCCTTCCACTGATACCAATGATGGGGCACTATTCCTTCCACTGATACCAATGATGGGGCACTATTCCTCCCACTGACGCCAATGATGGGGCACTATTCCTCCCACTGACGCCAATGATGGGACACTATTCCTCCCACTGACGCCAATGATGGGGCACTATTCCTCCCACTGACGCCAATGATGGGGCACTATTCCTCCCACTGATGCCAATGATGGGGCACTATTCCTCCCACTGATACCAATGATGGGGCACTATTCCTCCCACTGATACCAATGATGGGGCACTATTCCTCCCACTGATACCAATGATGGGGCACTATTCCTCCCACTGATACCAATGATGGGGCACTATTCCTCCCACTGATACCAATGATGGGGCACTATTCTTTCCACTGACACCAATGATGGGACACTATTCCTCCCACTGATAGCAATGATGGGGCACTATTCCACCCACTGACACCAATGATGGGGCACTATTCCTCCCCCACAGACACCAATGATGGTACACTATTCCTCCCACTGATACCAACAATGGGACACTGTTCATCCCACTGACATCAGTGATGGGGCGCTAGTCCTCCCACTGCAAAATTACAGTTATGAAGTAGCAACGAAAATAATTTTATGGTTTGGGGGTCACCACAACATGAGGAACTGTATTAAGGGGTCGCGGCATTAGAAAGGTTGAGAACCACTGCTATAGAGACTCAGGTCTGAAGAAGGAACCAGCTCTGAAATGCAATACCTTCAGCTCCTACTCTGCTTTCCAAGCCTCGTTTTTGATACACAGACACTTCCTAGGTTTTACTTCCTCATCCTATAGACAGAGTTTGCTGCTGCACGGCTGGATGTCTCACCTGGATCTTATTATACCACAAGATGAGTCTTTTTAACTATTTATATTGTAAGTGCAATTTATCTATTGTTCACTAATACATTGTCTATACTGCACTTAGACGCGCCTTCCTCTCTTTTTCATGTTTAATGCATTAGAGCATTAAACATGAAATTCATTCTTGAAATGCATTCTTCCACTCTAAGAAGAGCTGCCTCAGTGTTACTGCTCCCATCCATCCCTGATATCCATCTGGCACCTTTATCCTACAACTACAGAGGTTGGTCTCTAACAAGCACGTCCTATAAAATATACACTTTCTGTTTGCAAAATACAACTTTCTTTGTACACCTGCTATGATAAATGCTATTTTACATATTACCTTTCTGGTTTAATGTTGTGTGCCTTTTAGACATTATTTGCAGATATGGGAGGTAGTCTGAAGATCTGCTGACTTATGTCGTTGGCATGAAAAACTGATTTAAAGAGCTAGTGGATCTTTATTAATTTAGAACAATATCCTTCTATAATATTGCCCGTGCCATGTATGAATGCTGATTCACCCCGCACGGCTACATGGTAATTGTCTGCGAGCGATATCCGTCTGTAATATCTCCCGTGCCATGTATGAATGCTGATTCACCCCGCACGGCTACATGGTAATTGTCTGCGAGCGATATCCGTCTGTAATATCTCCCGTGCCATGTATGAATGCTGATTCACCCCGCACGGCTACATGGTAAATGTCTGCGAGCGATATCCGTCTGTAATATCTCCCGTGCCATGTATGAATGCTGATTCACCCCGCACGGCTACATGGTAAATGTCTGCGAGCGATATCCGTCTGTAATATCTCCCGTGCCATGTATGAATGCTGATTCACCCCGCACTTCTACATGGTAATTGTCTGCGAGCGATATCCGTCTGTAATATCGCCCGTGCCATGTATGAATGCTGATTCACCCCGCACTTCTACATGGTAATTGTCTGCGAGCGATATCCGTCTGTAATATCGCCCGTGCCATGTATGAATGCTGATTCACCCCGCACGGCTACATGGTAATTGTCTGCGAGCGATATCCGTCTGTAATATCGCCCGTGCCATGTATGAATGCTGATTCACCCCGCACTTCTACATGGTAATTGTCTGCGAGCGATATCCGTCTGTAATATCGCCCGTGCCATGTATGAATGCTGATTCACCCCGCACGGCTACATGGTAATTGTCTGCGAGCGATATCCGTCTGTAATATCGCCCGTGCCATGTATGAATGCTGATTCACCCCCACTGCTACATGGTAAATGTCTGCGAGCGATATCTGTCTGTAATATCGCCCGTGCCATGTATGAATGCTGATTCACCCCGCACGGCTACATGGTAATTGTCTGCGAGCGATATCCGTCTGTAATATCGCCCGTGCCATGTATGAATGCTGATTCACCCCGCACTGCTACATGGTAATTGTCTGCGAACGATATCCGTCTGTAATATCTCCTGTGCCATGTATGAATGCTGATTCACCCCGCACTTCTACATGGTAATTGTCTGCGAGCGATATCCGTCTGTAATATCTCCCGTGCCATGTATGAATGCTGATTCACCCCGCACTTCTACATGGTAATTGTCTGCGAGCGATATCCGTCTGTAATATCACCCGTGCCATGTATGAATGCTGATTCACCCCGCACTTCTACATGGTAAATGTCTGCGAGCGATATCCGTCTGTAATATCTCCCGTGCCATGTATGAATGCTGATTCACCCCGCACTTCTACATGGTAATTGTCTGCGAGCGATATCCGTCTGTAATATCGCCCGTGCCATGTATGAATGCTGATTCACCCCGCACTTCTACATGGTAATTGTCTGCGAGCGATATCCGTCTGTAATATCTCCCGTGCCATGTATGAATGCTGATTCACCCCGCACGGCTACATGGTAATTGTCTGCGAGCGATATCCGTCTGTAATATCTCCCGTACCATGTATGAATGCTGATTCACCCCGCACTTCTACATGGTAATTGTCTGCGAGCGATATCCGTCTGTAATATCGCCCGTGCCATGTATGAATGCTGATTCACCCCGCACGGCTACATGGTAATTGTCTGCGAGCGATATCCGTCTGTAATATCGCCCGTGCCATGTATGAATGCTGATTCACCCCCACTGCTACATGGTAAATGTCTGCGAGCGATATCTGTCTGTAATATCGCCCGTGCCATGTATGAATGCTGATTCACCCCGCACGGCTACATGGTAATTGTCTGCGAGCGATATCCGTCTGTAATATCGCCCGTGCCATGTATGAATGCTGATTCACCCCGCACTGCTACATGGTAATTGTCTGCGAACGATATCCGTCTGTAATATCTCCCGTGCCATGTATGAATGCTGATTCACCCCGCACTGCTACATGGTAATTGTCTGCGAACGATATCCGTCTGTAATATCTCCTGTGCCATGTATGAATGCTGATTCACCCCGCACTTCTACATGGTAATTGTCTGCGAGCGATATCCGTCTGTAATATCTCCCGTGCCATGTATGAATGCTGATTCACCCCGCACTTCTACATGGTAATTGTCTGCGAGCGATATCCGTCTGTAATATCGCCCGTGCCATGTATGAATGCTGATTCACCCCGCACTTCTACATGGTAATTGTCTGCGAGCGATATCCGTCTGTAATATCGCCCGTGCCATGTATGAATGCTGATTCACCCCGCACTTCTACATGGTAATTGTCTGCGAGCGATATCCGTCTGTAATATCGCCCGTGCCATGTATGAATGCTGATTCACCTCGCACTGCTACATGGTAAATGTCTGCGAGCGATATCCATCTGTAATATCGCCCGTGCCATGTATGAATGCTGATTCACCCCGCACTTCTACATGGTAATTGTCTGCGAGCGATATCCATCTGTAATATCGCCCGTGCCATGTATGAATGCTGATTCACCCCGCACGGCTACATGGTAATTGTCTGCGAGCGATATCCGTCTGTAATATCGCCCGTGCCATGTATGAATGCTGATTCACCCCGCACTGCTACATGGTAAATGTCTGCGAGCGATATCCGTCTGTAATATTGCCCGTGCCATGTATGAATGCTGATTCACCCCGCACTGCTACATGGTAATTGTCTGCGAGCGATATCCGTCTGTAATATCGCCCGTGCCATGTATGAATGCTGATTCACCCCGCACGGCTACATGGTAATTGTCTGCGAGCGATATCCGTCTGTAATATCGCCCGTGCCATGTATGAATGCTGATTCACCCCGCACTTCTACATGGTAATTGTCTGCGAGCGATATCCGTCTGTAATATCTCCCGTGCCATGTATGAATGCTGATTCACCCCGCACTGCTACATGGTAATTGTCTGCGAGCGATATCCGTCTGTAATATCGCCCGTGCCATGTATGAATGCTGATTCACCCCGCATGGCTACATGGTAATTGTCTGCGAACGATATCCGTCTGTAATATCTCCCGTGCCATGTATGAATGCTGATTCACCCCGCACGGCTACATGGTAATTTTCTGCGAGCGATATCCGTCTGTAATATCTCCCGTGCCATGTATGAATGCTGATTCACCCCGCACTTCTACATGGTAATTGTCTGCGAGCGATATCCGTCTGTAATATCGCCCGTGCCATGTATGAATGCTGATTCACCCCGCACTTCTACATGGTAATTGTCTGCGAGCGATATCCGTCTGAAATATCGCCCGTGCCATGTATGAATGCTGATTTACCTCGCACTGCTACATGGTAAATGTCTGCGAGCGATATCCGTCTGTAATATCGCCCGTGCCATGTATGAATGCTGATTCACCCCGCACTTCTACATGGTAATTGTCTGCGAGCGATATCCGTCTGTAATATCGCCCGTGCCATGTATGAATGCTGATTCACCCCGCACGGCTACATGGTAATTGTCTGCGAGCGATATCCGTCTGTAATATCGCCCGTGCCATGTATGAATGCTGATTCACCCCGCACTGCTACATGGTAAATGTCTGCGAGCGATATCCGTCTGTAATATCGCCCGTGCCATGTATGAATGCTGATTCACCCCGCACTTCTACATGGTAATTGTCTGCGAGCGATATCCGTCTGTAATATCTCCCGTGCCATGTATGAATGCTGATTCACCCCGCACTTCTACATGGTAATTGTCTGCGAGCGATATCCGTCTGTAATATCGCCCGTGCCATGTATGAATGCTGATTCACCCCGCACTGCTACATGGTAATTGTCTGCGAACGATATCCGTCTGTAATATCTCCCGTGCCATGTATGAATGCTGATTCACCCCGCACGGCTACATGGTAATTGTCTGCGAGCGATATCCGTCTGTAATATCTCCCGTGCCATGTATGAATGCTGATTCACCCCGCACGGCTACATGGTAATTGTCTGCGAGCGATATCCGTCTGTAATATCTCCCGTGCCATGTATGAATGCTGATTCACCCCGCACTTCTACATGGTAATTGTCTGCGAGCGATATCCGTCTGTAATATCTCCCGTGCCATGTATGAATGCTGATTCACCCCGCACTTCTACATGGTAATTGTCTGCGAGCGATATCCGTCTGTAATATCGCCCGTGCCATGTATGAATGCTGATTCACCCCGCACGGCTACATGGTAATTGTCTGCGAGCGATATCCGTCTGTAATATCGCCCGTGCCATGTATGAATGCTGATTCACCCCCACTGCTACATGGTAAATGTCTGCGAGCGATATCTGTCTGTAATATCGCCCGTGCCATGTATGAATGCTGATTCACCCCGCACGGCTACATGGTAATTGTCTGCGAGCGATATCCGTCTGTAATATCGCCCGTGCCATGTATGAATGCTGATTCACCCCGCACTGCTACATGGTAATTGTCTGCGAACGATATCCGTCTGTAATATCTCCCGTGCCATGTATGAATGCTGATTCACCCCGCACTGCTACATGGTAATTGTCTGCGAACGATATCCGTCTGTAATATCTCCTGTGCCATGTATGAATGCTGATTCACCCCGCACTTCTACATGGTAATTGTCTGCGAGCGATATCCGTCTGTAATATCTCCCGTGCCATGTATGAATGCTGATTCACCCCGCACTTCTACATGGTAATTGTCTGCGAGCGATATCCGTCTGTAATATCGCCCGTGCCATGTATGAATGCTGATTCACCCCGCACTTCTACATGGTAATTGTCTGCGAGCGATATCCGTCTGTAATATCGCCCGTGCCATGTATGAATGCTGATTCACCCCGCACTTCTACATGGTAATTGTCTGCGAGCGATATCCGTCTGTAATATCGCCCGTGCCATGTATGAATGCTGATTCACCTCGCACTGCTACATGGTAAATGTCTGCGAGCGATATCCATCTGTAATATCGCCCGTGCCATGTATGAATGCTGATTCACCCCGCACTTCTACATGGTAATTGTCTGCGAGCGATATCCGTCTGTAATATCGCCCGTGCCATGTATGAATGCTGATTCACCCCGCACGGCTACATGGTAATTGTCTGCGAGCGATATCCGTCTGTAATATCGCCCGTGCCATGTATGAATGCTGATTCACCCCGCACTGCTACATGGTAAATGTCTGCGAGCGATATCCGTCTGTAATATTGCCCGTGCCATGTATGAATGCTGATTCACCCCGCACTGCTACATGGTAATTGTCTGCGAGCGATATCCGTCTGTAATATCGCCCGTGCCATGTATGAATGCTGATTCACCCCGCACGGCTACATGGTAATTGTCTGCGAGCGATATCCGTCTGTAATATCGCCCGTGCCATGTATGAATGCTGATTCACCCCGCACTTCTACATGGTAATTGTCTGCGAGCGATATCCGTCTGTAATATCTCCCGTGCCATGTATGAATGCTGATTCACCCCGCACTGCTACATGGTAATTGTCTGCGAGCGATATCCGTCTGTAATATCGCCCGTGCCATGTATGAATGCTGATTCACCCCGCATGGCTACATGGTAATTGTCTGCGAACGATATCCGTCTGTAATATCTCCCGTGCCATGTATGAATGCTGATTCACCCCGCACGGCTACATGGTAATTTTCTGCGAGCGATATCCGTCTGTAATATCTCCCGTGCCATGTATGAATGCTGATTCACCCCGCACTTCTACATGGTAATTGTCTGCGAGCGATATCCGTCTGTAATATCGCCCGTGCCATGTATGAATGCTGATTCACCCCGCACTTCTACATGGTAATTGTCTGCGAGCGATATCCGTCTGTAATATCGCCCGTGCCATGTATGAATGCTGATTTACCTCGCACTGCTACATGGTAAATGTCTGCGAGCGATATCCGTCTGTAATATCGCCCGTGCCATGTATGAATGCTGATTCACCCCGCACTTCTACATGGTAATTGTCTGCGAGCGATATCCGTCTGTAATATCGCCCGTGCCATGTATGAATGCTGATTCACCCCGCACGGCTACATGGTAATTGTCTGCGAGCGATATCCGTCTGTAATATCGCCCGTGCCATGTATGAATGCTGATTCACCCCGCACTGCTACATGGTAAATGTCTGCGAGCGATATCCGTCTGTAATATCGCCCGTGCCATGTATGAATGCTGATTCACCCCGCACTTCTACATGGTAATTGTCTGCGAGCGATATCCGTCTGTAATATCTCCCGTGCCATGTATGAATGCTGATTCACCCCGCACTTCTACATGGTAATTGTCTGCGAGCGATATCCGTCTGTAATATCGCCCGTGCCATGTATGAATGCTGATTCACCCCGCACTGCTACATGGTAATTGTCTGCGAACGATATCCGTCTGTAATATCTCCCGTGCCATGTATGAATGCTGATTCACCCCGCACGGCTACATGGTAATTGTCTGCGAGCGATATCCGTCTGTAATATCTCCCGTGCCATGTATGAATGCTGATTCACCCCGCACGGCTACATGGTAATTGTCTGCGAGCGATATCCGTCTGTAATATCTCCCGTGCCATGTATGAATGCTGATTCACCCCGCACTTCTACATGGTAATTGTCTGCGAGCGATATCCGTCTGTAATATCTCCCGTGCCATGTATGAATGCTGATTCACCCCGCACTTCTACATGGTAATTGTCTGCGAGCGATATCCGTCTGTAATATCGCCCGTGCCATGTATGAATGCTGATTCACCCCGCACTGCTACATGGTAAATGTCTGCGAGCGATATCCGTCTCTAATATCGCCCGTGCCATGTATGAATGCTGATTCACCCCGCACGGCTACATGGTAATTGTCTGCGAGCGATATCCGTCTGTAATATCGCCCGTGCCATGTATGAATGCTGATTCACCCCGCACGGCTACATGGTAATTGTCTGCGAGCGATATCCGTCTGTAATATCGCCCGTGCCATGTATGAATGCTGATTCACCTCGCACTGCTACATGGTAAATGTCTGCGAGCGATATCCGTCTGTAATATCGCCCGTGCCATGTATGAATGCTGATTCACCCCGCACGGCTACATGGTAATTGTCTGCGAGCGATATCCGTCTGTAATATCGCCCGTGCCATGTATGAATGCTGATTCACCCCGCACTTCTACATGGTAATTGTCTGCGAGCGATATCCGTCTGTAATATCGCCCGTGCCATGTATGAATGCTGATTCACCCCGCACGGCTACATGGTAATTGTCTGCGAGCGATATCCGTCTGTAATATCGCCCGTGCCATGTATGAATGCTGATTCACCCCGCACTGCTACATGGTAATTGTCTGCGAGCGATATCCGTCTGTAATATCGCCCGTGCCATGTATGAATGCTGATTCACCCCCACTGCTACATGGTAAATGTCTGCGAGCGATATCCGTCTGTAATATCGCCCGTGCCATGTATGAATGCTGATTCACCCCGCACGGCTACATGGTAATTGTCTGCGAGCGATATCCGTCTGTAATATCGCCCGTGCCATGTATGAATGCTGATTCACCCCGCACGGCTACATGGTAATTGTCTGCGAGCGATATCCGTCTGTAATATCGCCCGTGCCATGTATGAATGCTGATTCACCCCGCACAGCTACATGGTAATTGTCTGCGAGCGATATCCGTCTGTAATATCGCCCGTGCCATGTATGAATGCTGATTCACCCCGCACTGCTACATGGTAATTGTCTGCGAGCGATATCCGTCTGTAATATCGCCCGTGCCATGTATGAATGCTGATTCACCCCGCACTGCTACATGGTAATTGTCTGCGAGCGATATCCGTCTGTAATATCGCCCGTGCCATGTATGAATGCTGATTCACCCCGCACGGCTACATGGTAATTGTCTGCGAACGATATCCGTCTGTAATATCTCCCGTGCCATGTATGAATGCTGATTCACCCCGCACGGCTACATGGTAATTTTCTGCGAGCGATATCCGTCTGTAATATCTCCCGTGCCATGTATGAATGCTGATTCACCCCGCACTTCTACATGGTAATTGTCTGCGAGCGATATCCGTCTGTAATATCGCCCGTGCCATGTATGAATGCTGATTCACCCCGCACTGCTACATGGTAAATGTCTGCGAGCGATATCCGTCTGTAATATCGCCCGTGCCATGTATGAATGCTGATTCTCCCCGCACTTCTACATGGTAATTGTCTGCGAGCGATATCCGTCTGTAATATCGCCCGTGCCATGTATGAATGCTGATTCACCCCGCACGGCTACATGGTAATTGTCTGCAAGCGATATCCGTCTGTAATATCGCCCGTGCCATGTATGAATGTTGATTCACCCCGCACTGCTACATGGTAATTGTCTGCGAACGATATCCGTCTGTAATATCTTCCGTGCCATGTATGAATGCTGATTCACCCCGCACGGCTACATGGTAATTGTCTGCGAGCGATATCCGTCTGTAATATCTCCCGTGCCATGTATGAATGCTGATTCACCCCGCACTTCTACATGGTAATTGTCTGCGAGCGATATCCGTCTGTAATATCGCCCGTGCCATGTATGAATGCTGATTCACCCCGCACTGCTACATGGTAATTGTCTGCGAGCGATATCCGTCTGTAATATCGCCCGTGCCATGTATGAATGCTGATTCACCCCGCACGGCTACATGGTAATTGTCTGCGAGCGATATCCGTCTGTAATATCGCCCGTGCCATGTATGAATGCTGATTCACCCCGCACTTCTACATGGCAATTGTCAGCGAGCGATATCCGTCTGTAATATCGCCCATGCCATGTATGAATGCTGATTCACCCCGCACTTCTACATGGTAATTGTCTGCGAGCGATATCCGTCTGTAATATCGCCCGTGCCATGTATGAATGCTGATTAACCCTCACTGCTATATGGTAATCTATACTGTTTTTAAAAACCACCTCTAACTGAAGCTGATTCATAACTATCAATGTTCTTAATGGTCATTCTTACTGCTTCAAAAATCTTTAACTCTGGTCCATATTACTGTGATGTTTATTTTGCTGTTATTGTCTAACCCAAATTTATGAGCTGATCCTAATCTTTACAACTCTGCCCTCCTGCTCTAGTGTTGTCTCTTGTAATCCTCCTTTGGTGTAAGAAGTTTGCCCTGCTAGCCATGTGTCTCTGCTAAGCATTCCTAACTGATTAATTGGCAATTCTCCCACCCAACTCAGTATAAATTTAGGCCTTCCTTAGGGGAGGCACAGCCAGGGGCAGCATTGGCAACTATCATCTTTGGATAAAGTATTGATCTTGGATTAAGTATTACACTTCGGCTCTGCACTTCAGTGAATGCAGAAAGCAAGAAACAGCAGACAACTTCAAATACTAATCAGACTACATGTGACCTTTTTGCCCATCCAGCTATTTCAGCTCTTATCTAATCTGCTTCATCTCCACTCTGTAACATGCACTCCCTACTCCTCCTTTTCACAGTTGTGTCCTCTCTCTTCAAACTCTCTCTCCTTCACCCCTCTTTTCCACCCCACAGATTATATGTATCACCCTCACTCCTTTATTCACCTTATTACTGTACTCATCAACTCCTGCTAATTCTGAACCCACACACTAATAAAACCTCCAGGACACTTGAACCTGTCCCTCCATATAAGTGATACTCCCATATTACCGCCCTCACCTTTCTGCTTCTCCTAACATCTGGAGACATTTCCCCAAATCCTGGGCCGCCATCTTTTTCCTTTGATCAACATACCCGCACCCCCTATCCTCCAACAGCAGCCACAATCCACACAATCTACACAATCTAGTTACTATTCCTCTTCTTCCTAAGCCTCCCCTTTTCCTGTGCCCTCTGGAATGCCCGCTCTGTTTGTAACAAACTCACCTCTGTCCATGACCTTTTATCACAAACTCCTTTAACTTGCTTGCAATTACAGAAACCTGGCTTCATGAATCTGACTCACCCTCTCCCATGGTGGTGTCCTCTGAACTCACTCTCCCAGGCCTAGTGGATGGAAAGGAGGTAGAGTAGGAATCCTCATAATCCCTCAAACTTTTCAGGTCCTCCATTCACCTCCCTCTCCTCATTTGAACTTCACTGTATTTGTCTGTTCTCTCCAGTTTCTTTAAGAATTGCTGTGATCTGTCGTCCTCCTGGACCGGTATCAAGCTTCCTCGATGACTTCTCTGCTTGGCTACCTTACTTTCTCTCTTCTGAAATTCCCACTATCATTCTTGGTGTCTTCAACATCCCTGTTAATCTTAACACTCCTGCTGCCTCTAAACTTCTGAGCCTAACCACTTCTTTTGACCTAAAGCAATGGACGCATGCTTCTACTCGAATGGTAACTGCCTCGACCTTGTATTCTCCTACCTATGCACTCCTTGCAACCTCACCAACTTTCCTCTTCCTCTCTCTGATCACTCCCTTATTAGCTTCACTCTCTTCTTGGCTTCCTCCTCCTTGTCTTCTAACTACCAAACAGTTACCTGTAGAAACCTTCGTTATCTTAACCCTTCTCTTCTTTTTTCAGCAACAGATTGTCTCTATGACAAAATATCAGCCCTGTTCTGCCCCAACCTGGCCCCTTCTGTCTACAGTAGTTCACTGTCATCCACCCTGGACACATTGGCCCCCCTCACTACCCACAGAATTAGGCCCCGACTTCTGCAGTCCTGGCAAACAGACAATACCAGATGTCTCAAAAAGCATTGCCCTGCGCTTGAGCATTTATGGCGTAAGACTAAGACCCAGCAAGACTTCGACCAATATAAATCTGCCCTTCAAAAATACAATTCTTGTCTTCATACTGCCAAACAGACCTATTTTATAACTCTCATTTACACCCTCTCACGCAATCCCCATCAACTCTTTTCTACCTTTAACTCTCTACTTCGTCCTTCTCTACCTCCACCCACTAACTCACTCACTGCCCAGGAGATCGCTAATCACTTCAAAAATAAGATTGATACAATTCGTGCCGAGATCTCCACTGTACAGATATCTTCCTCACCCTACACTCCTTGTCCACCTGCGCAATCTGTACTTCCCTTGTTTAACCCAGCTACTATAGAGGAGGTTGGTTTCTAAAGCCCACCTAACCACCTGCCCCCTGGACCCTGTTCCCTCGCTAATACTACGGTCACCCTTTGGCTTTATCCTTCATTCTTTAACTCATATCATCAATCTCTCCCTTTCTACTGGCATCTTCCCCAACTCTCTAAAACATGCGCTAGTCACACCCATACTTAAGAAAGCCTCACTGGACCCCACCAATCTTGGCAACCTAAGACCCATCTCCTTACTCCCTTTTGCCTCCAAACTCCTTGAACGTCTAGTCTACAACTGGCTGAGCTGCCACCTTATAGAAAATAACCTTCTCGGTCCTCTTCAGCCTGGATTTCACCGACAACACTCCACAGAAACTGTTCTCCTAAAACTCACAAACGACTTACTAACCACTAATACCAATGGTCACTATTCCATACTCTTGCTCTTGGACCTCTCTGCTGCCTTTGACACAGTTGACCACCCCTTCCTCAAAAAAAAACCCTATTTACTTGGTCTCTGTGACTATACTCTCCATTGGTTTGAATCTTACCTATCTCACCGCACCTTCAGTGTCACTTGAAACTACTTCCTCCTCTCCTACTCCTCTTACTGTCGGGTCACCCAAGGTTCTGTCCTCGGACCTCTCCTATTCTCAATCTACACTTCTTCCTTGGGTCAGCTGATAGCTTTCTATGGTTTCCAATACAATTTCTATGCTGATGACACACAAATCTATTTCTCTAATCCTCAGCTCACCCCATCAGTTTCCACACGTATCACCGATTTACTAACAGACATATCAGACTGGATGTCACACCACTTCCTAAAACTCAATCTATCCAAAACTGAGTTCATAATATTTCCTCCCCCACGTGCCAATTCCCCTGATTTCTCAGTCAGGATCAATGATCAATAGCACCACTATCAACCCATCCCTGCATGCCAGGGTGCAGGGGTAATCCTGGATTCTGAACTATTCTTTCAGACCCACATCCAATCCCTGTCCAAATCATGCCTCCTCAACCTCCGCAACATCTCCAGAATACACCCCTTTTTAACCAATGATACCACAAAGCTCCTAATTCACTCCCTGGTAATCTCTTGCCTTGCCTGAAACTCCCTCCTCATTGGCTTACCTTTACATAGGCTATCCCCCCTCCAGTCCATCATGAATACTGCTGCCAGGCTCATCCACCTTACCAACCGATCAGTGTCTGCTACACCTCTCTGCCAATCCCTGCACTGGCTTCCACTCGCTCAACTAATAAAATTAAAAATACTAACAAAGCTGCCCCCAGCTACATCACCAACCTGGTCTCAAAATATCAACCAAACTGCTCTCTTCGATCCTCCCAAGACATTTTGCTCTCTAGTTCCCGTGTCTCCTTCTTCCATGCTCGCCTCCAGGACTTCTCCCATCCTATGGAACTCCCTACCCCAATCTGTCTGGCTGTCTCCTAATCTATCCACCTTTAGACGATCCCTGAAAACCTTTCTCTTTAAAGAAGTCTATCCTGCTTCTACCTAGTAAACCGCCATTTATTTCCTCCATCAGCTCATCCCCCCACAGCTATTATCTTTTGTATCATTCAACCCTTCCTCCTAGATTGTAAGCTCTAAGGAGCTGGGCCCTCTGTTTCCTCTGGGGACAGATGCAGTATGGAATCAATGCTGCATCCACCTAGATGTGTATAAAGTTTTTTAAATCCCCATACTTCTTTTTTACGTAAGAAAAAAATGTCTTCTTGATCCAACTTGATAACTAATTTGATAAAAACTGTACTATGGAATTGCAGATTATAAGCAGGGCCTCTGTTTCCTCTTGTACCAAATTGTATTGTAACTGTAATGTCTACCTTCATTTTGTAAAGCACTGTGCAAACTGTTGGCGCTATATAAATCCTGTATAATAATAAATAATTAATTTAGAGGTCACTGGATTGATAGTGAGTGCCCACTTTCCATGGGGGTTGGTGTGGTGGCACGGTTGAAAGATTATATATCGGCCCAATGAATATTCACTAGTTTGGGAGAGGCATTGTGAATTACAATTTTTTCACAACAATTTGAGATGTAATATGTATTATTGGTGGTAGCGCCATATTCCCATGTTTCTTTTTCTTTATATTAAGTGATTTATCTGCACTTAAAAGGGGGGGGGCAGCTACACTAGTTTGTATAAGAGCAGGCACTTTTATATTTGTCAACTGCCTCAAATCAAAGTCTTTTCAAAGCCATATTGTCCAAGCCATATTGATCTCATGTCCCAGTTGCATTAATATAGTTTTTTTCCAATATTACAGTCGCAAATAGTTGCGGCCACTGGCGATCTGTCATTATAGTGAATGGGGCATTGGGGCTGGCACCTAGCCACTCACAGCTGTAGCAGGAATCTGAAGATTACTACTATTGCAATTTGAAGCAGCCTTATTTGCTGGTGTAAATGCAGTCTTAGTATATAATCTTACTAGAGCACCCGCCTAGTTCCTAAACCTGATTTTTCCTAGAGTACTGGAATTTTGGTGGAAGGATACTAATTCAGGTGCTTGCACTAACTAAAATGACAAGTTTGCAAGACACAAAAGTCAAAAAATTTGATAGTTGTGTTAAGTTCTTTAAAACAGGGCTTAACATTTCTAAGTCTAGACCTACTAGCCAGGCACAAACCTTAGTCTCCACCAGTTGCCCCACCCAACCATGCCCAGGTCCGCCTCCAATCCCACCCCCAGCCCTGCCCCCAACCACACCCCCAGCCCTGCCCCCAACCATGCCCCCTTAAAGCTTAAAAGTAGAAAACATACACAGTGTGCATATCCGGACAGTCTGTAATAATTACAGACTGTCAGGATATGCACACCGTGTATATTTTCTACTTTTAAGTCATACATTGTTGTACTGCAGCTCAACCTCACTGAGTCTTTCGATTCTTTTTATCAAAAAATAATTTGTTGCAATAAACATTTATTGTTTTATACCTGTTACACACTTTTTTGCTTTTCAAAGTCCCAGGGGGATATTTCCATAGTTGTTGTCTGTTTCAATATTTGGGTGTTGGCAAAAACAGTGTAAATGGTGGGGCATTGTACCCAATTTCCTAGTCTTTGTAATCTCGCCAGACACAGACAACAGTAAAATACATAGGTTCTAGCCCTTTCTCTCTCTATTCAAAACTTCAAACAATTGAGTGGTGCTCCATTCTAACTGTGACAATGAGTAACGATCTGTAGTGTGCATGCAAGCAGCTCACCTTAAGCAGGCCATACACAAGTCATTTTTCCCCAAAGCGGTGGAGAGCGGGCCTCGTGTCCCCCGCGGCGGCGAAGAAGAAACCGGAAGTCGGAAACCGGCAGTCGGTTTCACAACAAGGCTTGGAGCACAAGTGGAACGCAAATCGATCCCTGGGTTCTGGGGATTGCATTGCAAGCCACCCACTTCATTGCAAGCCACCCGCTCTACCTGTGCTCGCCACAAAGGGATTTTCCCTCGCATTTTGCGAGCGGAAATTTCAAGCCCCTCTTTAAAACATATATGCATCTTCCTATACACCATGCTCTTAAACTATAATAAGTTTTGATTCTTCTTTCAATCTCAACACTGTGCATGACCACATGTGGGAAAAATGCTCACTCACCAGATTTCTATGGCCTGTACAAGCCTTAATAAGTAAAACCACCAAAGTAGACACACGGGATCCTATGGCATCATACGCTCCTGTATTATATATTTGTCATGGGTGACATATGACATAAGTTACAAAAATAATGTTCTCATAGTGTAGTATATTTATTAAAATAGAGACATCTTAAAAACAGATATAATGCACTCACATTTAAAGTGTTACTAAACCCAGAACAGTAAAATCCGTCTGTATATGCAGCAAAGCATGCTTGTTATACTCACTGTGGAACCTAAGGGGTCCTGCATTGTGTAAAAACACTGTTTGATCCTGACTTCTCTGATGCTCCCCTTCTTCCAGTGTCCCCCTCTTATCTCCTGATAAGACATATCATGTGGAGTCACTCTGTACATGCTCAGTTTGGTGTATATTGCTAGAGTTGTTTTTTTTTCCTTGGGAGAGTGCATGTGATCAGCAAAGGGCCAATCAGCACTGTCCAGACAGGTTTTCTGCATCCTCCTAGAGCAAAATGAAAACTCTTCCTACAAGCTTTAACCAATGCTCGGCTGAACATTGATAGAAGTCACAAAGCTGCTCCAACTGCTGATGAGAAAAGGTATTTAGCAGTTTATATTTACTAAAATAATTGCATTTCCATGTTCTGTGTACTGTGGGAGACCAGATATAGTGAATGCAGGGTCCTGGGTTTAGTAAGCCCTTAACTGTGCCTTTGAGGCACCAGCACAAGCAGCCTTCAATGGGAGAATCAGTCAGCAATGCCGCTTGCTGCCAGAGTCGAAGTTTGTTCCATAGACCTGAACTTTTTCCCCAGAAGTGACGTCACCATGACCCGGATATGACAGCAATGGCCACAGATTCAACGCATTTCGCAAAATGTGTGTCCTCAGGAAGCTTTATGTGTTTTGTAGTTTGATTTTGAGGCATTGTTTCTGAGGAAAAATTGCATGTATTCTTAGATTTTTTTCGGTTGGGTCAGTAATATTGGTTGTAAGGAGTAGCACCTACCTTTCATTCACTATTTTTGCACTTAAAATTGTGGGTTACACTTTAAAGGGGCAGCTACACCTGGCCACATCATGCATTGGATTGGCACTCTCTTATTACATATATTTTTTAAAATGACAAATTAGCTAATTACTTTTTTTTTTTAGCTTTGCCTAGTTTTTTATATTACTGTGTTGAGTAAGTTCAACATAAAATGTTTATTAGAAATAGATGACAAATCATACAACATTCACAGAAAACAAGTAAATGACAACAAACTGATCCTAACATTTTGACACTAGTGTAGTAGCTGTTGTTGTGGCCTTGTGCTTTTTGTGAATGACAGTGCTGCTCTCCAGTGAAATCATTCAAAATACAAGCTGACAGTTACAACTGTACTCTCTCCTCTGATCCAAAAAGCAGTTGGTCGATGGGCAGGCGAGTTTCACGATTCACAATTAGATGGTAGAGCTGCAAATGTGTAGACTGACAGCTTTCAGAATAGGAGAGGGCTAAGGTTGGGTGGACTCTGTGTGCACCAGGGGCGGACTGACAACTCATGGGGCCCCCAGGCAATAGAGAATCATGGGACCCCTGTGTCCTCACCCACACTCAAACCACACCCAAATAAGCCTATGAAAGATACCAGGGGCATCTCATGGGGCCCCTTATTGACCCCGGGCCATCGGGCAGTGCCCGAGTGCCCAAATGGTCAATCCACCCTTGGTGTGCACTGTCTGTACTGCCCCCACTCCTAATATTTCAGAGCTAATGATATTTCCTTATTATTGGTTGCATAGCAGTGGATGTGAGAAGGGGCTCTCTGACTACACTGTTCAGAAACTACTTCACAGATTTAAAGTGGCAGGTGCACTGGATCACATGGGGGATTCAACAATTGTTTTACATACAGTATCTGATGATACTTTGGTATGGAATGGTTTACATTGCATAGGTACATTCAGTTAGTGGTAATTAAACTGATTTTTTTTTTATGCCTAGCTTGAAAGATTTACCTCCACTTGCTGCCCCAATAGCCAAAACAGGACATGAGAAGAAATCCCTGCAAATTATTGGAGGTTTTTCCCTCTATTACTGTTCTGCTGACAACCCAAAACTTTCACTTTCAATGATAATGAATCCCCCTATCAGGGGAAGAGGTAGCAATAAAAACCTGATATATATTCTCTAATCCTTCTCCCTTCTGTCCAAAACTAAAAAAAAAGGTTTTGCCTTAAGTTATACTTTAAGGAAAGCCATAGTTTATAACATTTTCAGATGGAAGAAAAGATAATTGCTTGATCCTCCCAGTGTTGATGGGGAACATCTCTTGCGGTGCTATTGTATTCTGCTGGTGCAGAGCCTTCACAGCCGACACAACACAATGATCATTGCTGGAGCCTATAGCCACCGGCAATGATCACATGCAAAAAATCAGACCAGCTGGTTGTACTAATCGACTGATGGATCGACTTCAGTATAACCAGCCTGCCCATAGATGGATTGATATTCTGGTGGTCCCTGCTGAACTTGCCAAGATTTGACCCATCTATGGCTTTACAGCACATCTGAGTCTTACATCCTCCATGGATTATATAAGAGACCTGATTCAGTGACTTCGGAGACTTAGCTGAAATACTGTTTTGTGCACGGTTCAATTCTCCCTACTGTAGTCCCTGAAAGCTGTAAAGGGACAGTGAATCAAGTCCTCTTCTTCTGCACCACAAATAGAAAAGACTTTTTTTTTTTTTTAAATTCTACTTTAAACAAAATACATCTTAACTGCTTCACATCTGCCCCATAAAATGCTACAGGGCGGCAATTGTGCACAAAAGCACGTATATATATGTGATTTGGCATTTTCGGGTAGGGGGAAATTCGCAGCCGCAGCTGTCAATCACTGGGTCCCGGTGATTACTCGCTGGTGCCGTTGATTGACGAGGATTTACAACAGTTCTCCCTGTCAGCTCCTGCACACTGCTTTGCATGGCTGAACACAGCATACAGCACAGTTAACCCTTTGAGCACCCCACATGTTAACCCCTCCCTGCCCAGTGCGATTAGTACAGTGTCAGTGCTTTTTTATTAGCACTGATCACTGTATTGGTGTCACTGGGGATGTCAATGACACCAAGTCAGTTTCCCCCAGTGTCAGACTGCCCACTGCAGTCTCACAGTCCCGCTATAAGTCACTGAATGCCACCATTACTAGTGAAAATGGAAAAAACAAGCCCAGTATATACCGCCATTTGTAAACGTATAACTTTCACGTAAACCAATTAATTTACATGTTTTGTGATTTTTTTTTTTTATCAAAGACATGTCGAGACATACATGTTGGCTTAAATTTATGATGAAATTTGATCTCTTCAAAAATTTTTAACTGGACATATTTAACCATTTCAATACCGGGCAATTTTACACCTTCCTGCCCAGGCCATTTTCCAGGTTTCAGCGCTCTCACACTTTGAATGACAATTGCGCAGTCATACAACATTGTACCCAAACTAAAATTTTATCATTTTCTTCACACAACTAGAGCTTTCTTTTGGTGGTATTTAATCACCGCTGGGTTTTTATTTTTTGCTAAATTAACAAAAAAAGCACGTTTTTCTCTGTTTCTGTTATAAAAGTTTACAAATAAATAATTGTTCTTCAGAAATTTAGGCCAAGATGTATTCTGCTACATGTCTTTGTATTATTTAGTTTGTAGGAAAGTTATAGAGTGCACAAACTATGGTATAGATCTGAAAATTGATCAATCCTGAAGTACTGACAGCCAATCTAATTTCATGAGGTCCAAGAATGTCAGAACAGTACAGATATCCCCCAAATGACCCCTTTTTGCAGAGTAGACAGTCCGACGTACTTCATAAGAGGCATGGCGAGTTTTTTGAAGTTGTATTTTTTTTGTCATAATTTTTCGGAAAATGAAAAAAATTATTTTCACTTTTTTGTTTTTACATACTGTCACCAGTGCAGTACAGCATCATCATATAACTGGCATGGCGGTGAACAGGGACACTGACTGGTGACAGTATGAAAAAAAAAAAAATATATATATTTTTTTATTATTATTTTTTATTATTTTTAATTTTTAATTTTTTTTTTTTTTTTAAGATTTTTTTTTCATATTTTACTATGACCAAAGTAGTACAATGTTACCATAGTAACATTGTACTACTTTGGGGAAGTTTTCAGTATTTTTTTTTTTTTTTTTACACAATTTGCTTATAGCAAAGAATTACTTTGCTATAAGCAAGCATTTACCTGAATGACATCGATTCATTCAGGTTTTTTTTTTTTGTGCTTAGCTGTGATTTGGCCACAGCTAATCACATGACATGTGCATGTGACCTGCTGTGACCATTCACAGCTAGACAATAGTATACAATGGATGGCATGAATGAAGCCATCCATTGTATACAACTGTCATGTGACCTGCTGTGATTGGTCACAGCAGGTCACATGGTACCGGCGACAGGGGCCGGTACTCAGATCTGTCATCGGCATGACCGGTGACAGATCGCGCCGCTGCACGGCTCTGTAACCGCAAGAACTGCGCATGTGCGGGAGGACGCCAAATGGCATACACCCTGGAAAGCTAATGCATTTTTGCGGCCGCCAAATGGCTATAAGCCGGGAGACAAATGGTTAATAGCAAAGAGTCAAACATATTGTTTTTTTTTTCTTAAAATTGTGGGGCTTTTTTTTTTTTTTTTTATAGCGCAATAAATACAAAATGCACAGGCGAACAAATACAACTGAAAGAAAGTTCTATTAGTGGGAAATAAAGGATGTAAATTTCATTTGGGTGCAGCATTGCATGACCGCGCAATTGTCAGTTAAAATATCGCAGCACCATAACGCAAAAAGTGGCCTGGTCAGGAAGGGGGGTAAATCCTCTGGAGGGTAAGTGGTTAATGTTGGTTTATAAGCAGTACACATTGTACACATTGTGATGACAAGTGTGTCGCTTACAGTGATGCCACTATCTATTTGAAATAGTGTTTACAAGTGACCATATTTAAAATGACTACAGATTCCATTTAAAAGTTAGTTCTTATCTGCCCTACTGTATGTTATTTCTACAAGTTTATCTGAAGGATAGCTAAGCATATATATCATTCCTACAAGTTGGATTTCTGGACCAGAGCAAGTGAAATAAAAAAGACGGGATTTATTGAGACATACCCTGGAGTAAGCAATTAAATTAGCATTTTTAAAGAACTTGTCTTATATTAAAACATTTATTTTGTCTTTGTCAGCCACATGCCATACAGGTCACCCATACAGCTGGTACTATCAGCAACACTTAGGAATTCCCAGCTAATGCCAAACATGATCTTCCATCTGTTTCTATTTCCATCTGGCCCACTGAGACAAACGCTAAGTCTCTTTCCCAACAATAAAACCCAGACTATTACTTATTAATGTATCACATATGTTATCACAAAGTCTATGGACAGCAAGCAACTTCATTTGAACGTGCTTTTCATTTTAACAGAAACAGATACCCAGTATGCTTAAACCCTGATAGAAAACAAGAGTAATGATTTTTGTTTAGAATTTTTTTTTTTAAATCCCACATTGTAAAACATAACTATTGTCTGGCAGTGGAATGCTCAAAATTGGATTTAATAAAAAAAAAAATTGTATCTTTGGGCTTATTATCTGTTTTGCAAAAAGTCTTTGTTTTACCTTTCTGATATCAGAGGATAATGCAGTAACTAGTGTATTGATGATTTATTTCTGGTAGTTCTAACTAGAACAAAAAGAGTATTTAATTAGAATTCAATTGCCAGCTTGCATGCCAGGCTAATTGGCATTGAGATTATTCCCAAAACCTTGAAAAGCTATTAAAAATCATTTCACAAAACTCAACCAAGAGCTGTGCAACGTTTTATCTATAATGCTGGGAGAGATGGTAAGAGGAACACATCTGCCCAGAACTGGTGAATAGGGAAAAAGTTTGCAGACTTAAATCTAAGAAATCTAAACAGGACGGGTCTCTAAAATGTGTCAAGGGCAAATAAATGGGCGAGCAGAGCAGACAGTGTTCAAAGCTTCTGTGTGTGGCTGCAGGGGTGGATTGTTGAGGACACTAAACTAAAGGAGGTTGGACTGATTCATTGTGCAAGGCTGTGGCCATGTTCCTGTATCAGACAAAGGCTGAATATAGTGTGATACAGAGGGACCAACGGATAGAAGTAATATCTTGCAGTACAGTCAAACATGGAATGTGCAGTACATAACTCCCAACTTTATGAGACAGGAAAGAAGGACCGTATATAAGAAACAAAAAGAGGGCGCACGGGCCTAGTGCATTACCTTTACCTTCCCATCTGGCCCATATATATAAACAGCCAGACAGCAGCAGTGCAGGGGCGGGTGGCCGTTTATAAACGTCCTCCCTGGGAGCGCGCAGCACCACGGTACGGTGCCCGCTGTGTCACCAATCAGTGTACGGGACCTCTGTGTGATTGGCCAATCAGTGATCACATAAAGAGTAGTAAGCAAGATGTCACTTCTGACATCATTGCTTACTACGTGTGAAATCTGTGAATGATCACAGAGGTCACATGGTACAAGGCTATTCACAACAGTCTTGTACCATGTGACAAGCTGTGACCAATCACAGCTCACACAGTATTTCTCAATAGCTGCAAGAATGCAGCCAGAGAGAAGGAGAAATGATTGCTTTTATACCCATAAAGGCTGTAAAAGCAATCAGTGTAAAAAAAAAATAAAAAATAAAATCTTCATCACCCCCTACCATAGTGACACTGTACTGCTAGGGTGAGAGTATGCAAAAAAAAAACCATAAATAATAAAAAAAAAAAAGAATACAAATGTATAAAAATTTTTTGAAAAATTATAATTTTTAGTTATAAACTAATTTTGGGTTTTTCTTACTAAAAAGAGAATTGAATACATTTTGGCTACGATTTATGAAGAAAGATTGTTTATATGCAAAATTTTATAAGACAAAAGGCTTTTTTTAAAAATTTGTGGACTTTTTCATTTATATAGCAAAAAAAATAAAAATCCCAATGGTGAATAAATACCACCAAAATAAAGTTTTATCTGACTCAAAAAAATGCTAAAAAATTCAGGGTACAGTGTTGCATGACCGCGCAATTGTCATTCAAAGTGTGATAGCACTGAAAGCTGAAAATTGGCCTGGACAGGACGGGGGTAAAAGTGTCCGGACCTGAAGTGGTTAAAAATTCGATTTACAGTATTTATAAAAAGTAAAATACTCACAAGAGAAATAAAATCAAATGGAAAGCATGTCACAAGGGATGCAATGTGGTCCAAAACCCCTGAAGGTGGTCTGGTGGGGGATTGTAGACCCCTAGATAGCTAGTGGCTGACCTGTTTCGAGGTTGTACCTCTTCCTCAGAGCCAGTCTGAGTCTTAACTGGCTCTGAGGAAGAGGTACAACCTCGAAACGCGTCAGCCACAAGATATCTAGGGGTCTACAGTCCCCCACCAGACTACCTTCAGGGGTTTTGGACCACATTACATCCCTTGTGACATGCTTCCCATTAGATTTTATTTTTCTTGTATTTTACTTTTTATAAATAAATCTAATTTTTAAAGGTAATGCACTAGGCTGGGTGTCGGCAACCCGCGGCTCCAGAGCCGCATGCGGCTCTTTTTCACCTTTGCTGCGGCTCTGGAGCACACTGCCCACCAGTTGACAGGCAATAGGGTTGCCATAGCTCAGTGGTCGGCAAGCCGCGGCTCTTTTAACCTCCCTGGCGGTTTTCCCGAGTGTAGCTCGTGGTAGAATTTCTATACCACAAGCTACACTCGGGCTTACCATGCGGCGCTGCTCTGGGGGTCCCTGCAGCACTTACCTTGTCCTTCGTTCCCGCGATGTGTCCCCTGCAGCGTCCCCGGCCATCTCCTCCGGCCGATGCCGGCATCCGGCTTCTGTGTTCCGGTCCCCGTGACGTCGGGACGTACGGGCGCCGCCGGCGGCGGGAAATTTAAAAAATGTAAAAAATGTCTTTTTTTTTTTTTCAATTTTCCATAGTAAAACATTGCTGTTTCATCCCATTTCACATACATTTTGTCCCGAGTGCTTTGTCCGGCGCCCTGCCTGCATTTTGTCTGTTCTTTCTGCCTGGAAACTTAGAAAAGTCCATTACGTCCAAAAAGCGTCCCTTTAGGTCAAAAGCGGTTTTAGACCAGCTAGAGAACAGCGATAGTAAATCAGAACCACTTGCAGAATTGAGTGATAATGATTTGTGGGGAAATTTTCCTAAAAATTACAGCCTACAATAAAAAACTATTTCCATGCGAAAAAATGGTACCGCTTTCAGCACAAAAAATCGGAAGGAATCATACCGCCAGGGAGGTTAATGCAGCTCTTCTGTGTGCTGGGCGCCCGCTCCCCTCCCTCCTCTCGGGCGGCCGCCCCAAAAGTCAGGACTCTGCAGCTAGCCTAGCAATGGGCAAACTACGGCCCGGCGGACCTTATAATCCGGCCCGCGGAGCGTGGCAAACATTGGCTGTCAGGATGTAGGCGGGGCAGCGTGACGAACTCCTCTCCTCTCACAGTCCGCCCTGAAGACCAGAACTGCGCGGGAACACGGCGAGAGGAACGCGCGGAGTACAGGTAAGTGAATTGACACAATATGGGGAATGAATTACTATAGGGGGGATGAATTACTATAGGGGGGATGAATTACTATATGGGGGATGAATTACTATATGGGGGATGAATTACTATATGGGGGATGAATTACTATGGGGGATGAATTACTATATGGGGGATGAATTACTATAGGGGGGATGAATTACTATGGGGGATGAATTACTATATGGGGGATGTATTTTCAGTTTTAAAAATGTGGCTCTCAAAATACATTTTAATCGTGGTTTTGGCGAGATTTGGCTCAGTTGAAAAGGTTGCCCACCACTGACCTAAGGCTATGATTGTGATTATGACGATACACTGTGGCCCTGATTAACCCTTTGCTTACTGGGCCCTTAAACCCCCTTCATGACCAGAGCGCTTTTTGCAATATATGCAGTGTCGGATTTGTTTTAAATGTTGCAATGGTTTTGCGGCTCCCAGTCTTTTTTTCCCTCTTGGAAACGGGTCCAAGTGGCTCTTTATGTCTTAAAGGTTGCAGACCCCTGCACTAGGCCCTTGCGCCCTCTTTTTGTTTCTTATATACAGTTCTCTTTGGATTTCCCTGGTCCGTTGAGGGCAGCAAGGCTTGCATTCCTTTCATACACATGTGGGGATATTGACATTGTGGAGTCCACTGTTCAGTGCAGGAGCACAGGCATTGGCATTTGGTTGCTTTTTTCTTTCCAGGAAAGAGGGACACCCTTTAGGATAAAGTGTTTAAGCAAACAATACATCTCCTGCCACATCCCCAGTTACATGGCCCATAAAATTTTAATACGCAAAAAATCATTCACTAAATCCAAAAGTGCCTTTTGCACCACTATGTTTTCATTATACTTGATTTTTAAGCCAATTATGTGATAATTAAATGGGCTTGTGTGTAGACATGTGCAAAATGAAAAGAAATTTATTTTGGTTCATTATGTGTCTAATTTAGTTAGTTAAATTCATTTTTCGGAATTCGTTTTGTTTATTCAAATTCGACCGAATTCGAAAATATATCTAATGGATTCAAAAACAATTCTAATGGATTAGATAATAATTTAAACGGACCCGAAAATAATTCTAACGGATTTGATAATAATTCTAACGTTAAAATCCATAATCCAAAATCCATATGTGTTTTTGATGGTACATGAGCTATATGAAGAATTGCGTGACCATATTGGAAATTTCAGTAAAATATTCACAGTGCCTTTGTTGGTCACCATAGCGCACCTCACAATTTTTTGTAAAGTATTTTTAGTCTTTTTTAATCTATTCTATTCTTTCATATGCTATTCTAATGTATTCTGTTCAAATTCATTCTATTCAAAATTTGAATTTCAGACGCAGTTATATTATTTCTATTTTATTCTATTCTATTGTTTCTCTATACTATTCTGTTCTATTTTATTCTTTGATTCTCTATTCTAATCTTTTCTATTTTTTTTTATTTTACTATTTGATTTTCTATTCTATTCTAATTGATTCTATTCTGTTCCTTTTATTGTTTGTTCTATTTTGCTCTGTTTTACTCTATTATTTTCAATTCTATTCTTTGATATTCTATTCTAATTGATTCTTTTCTATTCTGATCTTTGATTTTCTAATCGTTTGTATTCTTTTCTAGTGGATTATATTCTTTTCTATTCCTTTATTTTCTATTTTGTTCTGTTTTATTCTGTTATTTTCTACTGTATTCTGTTCTATTCTCTTATGTTCTATTCTGTTCTTTTTTCCTCAATTTTCTATTTATTCTTTTCTATTTCTTTATTTTTCTGTTATATTTTATTGTATTCTTGTTTTCAAATTCGAATTTGTTTTCAAATTCAAATAGATTCGAATTTTGTACTAATGTCATTTTGTTATTTCAGATTTGTTTAAATTCCTTACTATTGTAACTCGGATACATTCGAATTTCCGAATAATGGAAAATTTGTCCGAATTTCGATTCGGAAAGAAATGAAATGCACATGTCTACTGTGTGAAAGGTTTAGTGTAGTAAAACACTTTGGGTAGTTAAGTATTGCATTTATTATAGATACTTACATATTTGTCCAAAATGAGGGACAACTGAGGAAGAAGGAGGAACAGAGGGATTTAGTTCCAAAAGGACAGTCCCTCCAAATGAAGGACAGCTGGAGGTATGTAAAGTGGTTATCACAGTGGATTGCAGATACAGTTTAATGTAGTAGGATTCCTAGATTTGAATCTAGATTTGGTGTGTAGAGTACATATTTTCTGTAATTTGATGCAGAATTACACACAGTGTAATGCAATGCAGATGTAGTAGGAAGTAAGACAGTACAGTTTTTTATAGAGTGTTGTAGTTCTATTAGGTGCTACTAGATGTCCCCACACATCTTTATTTCATCAGTGTAAAACCATTTTACAGATAGTCACTCCTGGATGGTTGCTGGGCTGGATGCCCTGTCCCAAAGCATTGTTCACTTATGGGCACTTAACCGGTTTATGGCCATCGTGTGTGTGTGTGTGTGTGTGTGTGTGTGTGTGTGTGTATATATATATATATATATATATAAGCACTGGGCAGCCAACTACTGGCCTCGGGCATCACAGTCCATTTAAATTGATGGCTGCTTCTGGCATAAAGTGGATAAACACAGGTGGGTAGAGCAGCAAGGTCAATTGACACAGAAGGAAACCCTTCTCATAAAGAGTGCATACTTATGGACTCTGTGTGAGTGCTTACAGCATTGGGTGGTGCACTGGGAAAATTCCCCTAAGAGTGGGGGGGGGGACTATATTCATTTAGTTGAAAAGAATAAGTTAATTAAATCCTGAGTTACTGTGTGGATACAGGTCTCTCCATTACAGCTAGCTTTTGGAAACGTTACAATAACATGTGACACAGAGGTAACAGAAGTGTTATTTATTACAGGTAATTATATAGCGCCGTCAATTTACACAGTTCTTTACATATATATTGTACATTCACATCAGTCCCTAACCCTCAAGGGGTGTACAATCTAAGGTCCCTAACTTACATTCATACATACACATACTAGGGCCAATTTAGACAGGAGCCAATGAACCTACCAGCCTGTCTTTGGAGTGTGGGAGGAAACTGGAGTGCCCAGAGGAAGCCTATGCAGGCACAGGGAGAACATGCAAACTCCAGGATGGTGGTGCCATGTTTGGGATTTCAACCAACTACCTTAGTACTGCCAGGCGAAATTGCTAACCATTTAGCCACTGTGCTGCCCGCACATGTGTAGATGTTGGAAATGGACAGTAAAGCAACCATCTTATTAATAGGTAATTCCGACCTGGACTGTCATTATTCCATTTGGGAAGGGGGGGGAATTTTCCTTGATCTGTGTGTGGTGACAGAGGGACTTATGCTGAGCTAGAGTGTGGGCTTAGTAGTGGGACTGTATCCTAGTTAGGTTCATCTGGGCCTTGTATTGAGTTCCCTAAAGAATGATGTGTGTTCTGGCTGTGTCAGACTCAAGAACTCTGGGAATCCCAGTGTAAAAAGGGCTACAGTGGGGCCACATTGTCTGCCCTGAGCCAAGAATAAAGGAGTTAAACCCCACATGATCCCACTATGTTACACAGAGAACAGTGACTGACTTATTTTAGGATATACATTTCTGTTATAGCCAAACTCTAAGCAAATAGCTAAGTGCACAAATGAAACACATATAAGGGTGCTTGTTTGCCTGCCAAAGGATTCTGTTTATCCAATACTGAGATTTACACAGCTCTGCCACACAGCACAGCCCTGTCTGGCAGAGGAGGAGATTTTTCTCTGCCATGGTTCAGTAATACTTAAAGATTTCCTCCTTCCCTACAGCTGGACAGTGATAGAAGCTGGAGACCAATGAGCTCATCTCTCTTTCTACTCAGCATGTTCCTTGCACTACAACACCACTGATTGGCTTCTTGTGCTGTTGCTCCCTCCCCTAACCTGAGCTCTGCTGTACAGTGATTGCAGGAGTCTGCTATCAAGTCAAAAGCAGGTACTAATGCTCTTTGCATTCAAACATAAATCATACATTTAAGTTTGAACTTCTGGGAAAACAAAAATGTTCCCTTACAGTGGAGCTGCTGCTGGTGCCCTTAAGGGTTAAATGCTGATCTAGTACAAACAAATAACAACTGCCCCAATCTATAACTGGTCTTTGCAGCAAGGAGCACATGGAAGGGCAATGCATATCAAACAACAAAATAGAGAAATTCCCAGCTCAACGTACCAACCAGCCTGCAACCAACCAAATAGTCCTGTCTAACAATTTACTTTAAAAACGGGTCTAGTTTGCACACATTTGCAAATACATGCGTAAGCTGCAGAGCCTCTTCACGGCACCCCAGTATTATCTGCAGTCCTAACTCTATTTTTTGCTGGGTGTCCAGTGTGCCTCATAAGGAGGGGTGGGCTCCTTCCAGGCTAACCTGCCTTTAGTCTATCCATTGTTATACATGAGCTTCTACTATGGAGGCTGTCGAAATGTGGAGTTTGGACTTCAGAAAATACTGGGGTGCTGTGAAGAGGCTTTTACTATGGAGGCTCTCAAAATTTAGAGTTAGGAACCGCAGAATATTGGGGTGCCGTGAAGGGGCTCTGCAGCTTATGCATGTATTTGCAAATGTGTGCAAACTAAACCCCTGTTTTTAACGCAAACTGCTAGACAGGATAATTTGGTTGGTTGTAGGCTGTTGGTAAGTTGAGCTGGACATTTTTTTTCTGTTTCTTTTTGTTGTTTTAAATACTGATCTAGGTCTGGGGGGGGCCACAAAAAATAACTTTTACTTATCTGATCCTCCTGAAGGCACCTTTGGGTTGCAAGACCAGTCCTCGCAGCCTCTTATCCTCTATGCTCCGGTTGTTGGATGCCCTCTGGTGTCATCAAGTTCAATGAAGAGCCCATAGCCCTGCATTGAATGTGAGGTTGCCAAAAGGCAGTACACTGCCAGAGTGTGGGCGAGTAGAGGAGTGCCAGCTGTTAGGTAGATGGAGGATCAGGTAAGTAAAATTGCTTTTCACAGTCTGCTTGACCTAAAAGAGCATTTAATCCTTGCAGTGAGGGGGGCAGTCCCACTGCAAGGAAGTATCTTTTCCTCCCTTGTGATGGACTATAATAATGTTTTAGCAACTGGTTCTGGATGGACAAGTTGAATTTTGATTCATCTATGGCCATTCTCTTTTGAGAGAAGTCGATCTCATGATCCACTCGTCTTAATTCAGATTGTTGGTAAATTTTCGTTTGATGAACGGGGAGGATTTCCCCTTCCACCTTGTACAGGTGAAACTCGAAAAATTAGAATATCGTGGTAAAGTTAATTTATTTCAGTAATGCAAAGTATAAGGTGAAAATAATATATGAGATAGACTCATTACATGCAAGGCAAGATAGTTCAAGCCATGATTTGTCATAAATGTGATGAATATGGCTTACAGCTCATGAAAACCCCAAATCCACAATCTCAGAAAATTAGAATATTGTGAAAAGGTGCAATATTCTAGGCTCAAAGTGTCCCACTCTAATCAGCTAATTAAGCCATAACACCTGCAAAGGGTTCCTGAGCCTTTAAGTGGTCTCTCAGTCTGGTTCAGTAGGAATCACAATCATGGGAAAGACTGCTGACCTGACAGTTGTGCAGAAAACCATCATTGACACCCTCCATAAGGAGGGAAAGCCTCAAAAGGTAATTGCAAAAGAAGTTGGATGTTCCTAAAGTGCTGTTTTAAAGCACATTAATAGAAAGTTGAGTGGAAGGGAAAAGTGTGGGAGAAAAAGGTGCAAAAGCAGCAGGGATGACTGCAACCTGGAGAGGATTGTCAGGAAAAGGCCATTTAAAAGTGTTGGGGACTTTCACAAGGAGTGGACTGAGGCTGGAGTCAGTGCATCAAGAGCCACCACACACAGACAGATCCTGGACATGGGCTTCAAATATTGTATTCCTCTTGTCAAGCCGCTTCTTACCTGGGCTAAAGAAAAACAGACCTGGTCTGTTGCTCAGTGGTCCAAAGTCCTCTTATCTGATGAGAGCAACTTTTGCATCTCATTTGGAAATCAAGGACCCAGAGTATGGAGGAAGAATGGAGATGCATACACTGCAAGATGCTTGAAGTCCAGTGTGAAGTTTCCACAGTCTGTGTTGATTTGGGGAGCCATGTCATCTGCTGGTGTTGGTCCACTGTGCTTCATTAAGTCCAGGGTCGACGCAGCTCTCTACCAGGAGATTTGAGGCAGTAATTGCTGCAAAAGGGGCCCAAACCAAGTACTGAGTACATATGCATGCTTATACTTTTCAGAGGTCCGATATTGTTCTATGTACAATCCTTGTTTTATTGATTGCATGTAATATTCTAATTTTCTGAGATTTTGGATTTGGGGTTTTCATGAGCTGTAAGCCATAATCATCACAATTTTGACAAATCACGGCTTGAACTATCTTTCTTTGCATGTAATGAGTCTATCTCATATATTAGTTTCACCTTTTAAGTTGCATTACTGAAATAAATGAACTTTTGCACGATATTCTAATTTTTTGAGTTTCACCTGTATATATTGTGACAGTATGAACGGCAAAGTGATGGATGGAAGATATGTGTCACCTCGCATGAGGTCATACTGTGAGGTGTAAGATGGAGTCCACTCCGGGTTTTCGGGGCCACAATGGCAGAGGTGGTTCTGAACCAGAGTTTGGACTCCACTAATGACCACCAACAGGTGATACAAAAAGGGCAGGGCTGGAGCAAGGAGTCGCTCGTGGCCTGGGACTCTGAGAGGTATTCTGAGAGAGCTGTGTGTATGGACTATACCTACAAGAAAAGGTTTGCTGTTATTTTGTTTTGGTGACAGGGAGAAGCCCTTCACCTCTGAGAGAGGAATCATCTTCTGTTTAGTTAGTGCCTGGATGGCAAGGGTTTATTTTGATGTTTTGTTTATTTTGATATTTCTTGCAAACCTTTTTAATAAAACTGACAACCAGTCAGATTTTGACGAAAGCCTGCTGTGCGGTCTACCTTTGTCCCAGGGAAGGAGATCCCCCCACCTGAGCTAACCCCACATATGGTGGAGAATGCGGGCACTTCCTGAGCAAGTGGGAAGATGGAGGAAATAATAAGAGCCTTGCTGCAGGCCAATGCAGCACAACGGGAGACAAATCGCCAGTTTGCGGAGGCCCAAGAAGCAGATCGACAGCTCCTTAAGCAGGTGGCCCAACACCTATTAGAATTAAAGAAGGAATCTGCAGATCCGCTGCCAGTGGAGCAGAAAATGGCGCGGGCCAGCTATGTTTTGCAGAAGATGACACCTGCGGATGATGTGGAGGCCTACCTCACAACTTTTGAAAGGGTTGCTGTTCGGGAAGGATGGAAAAAGGAACAATGGGCAGGACTGCTTGCACCATTTTTGACAGGTGAATCCCAAAAAGCCTATTATGACCTGGAACCAGGGGATGCCCAGGACTATGAGAAACTCAAGGCTGAGGTCCTTGCACGCCTGGGGGTCACCATTGCAGTCCGGGCTCAGCGGGTGCATCAGTGGCATTACAGGGCTGACAAACCACCCAGATCTCAGATGTTCGATTTGATACATCTCTCCAAAAAGTGGCTCCAGCCAGAGGTATTGTCAGGCCCTCAGATTGTGGAGCGTGTGGTCATGGACCAATATTTGCGTGCACTCCCTGCCGCTTTGAGGAAGTGGGTCGGCCGTGGAGACCCTAAATCTGCAAACGAGCTGGTGGACCTGGTGGAGAGATATGCAGCCGCTGAGGACTTTTTTCATTCACCTGGGCCGTACCCCAATGTCACTAGGGGTGGAAAACTATCCGGAAGATCCGGTAAGACTGTTCCATGGGCCAAAGGCTCAGAAAAAAACGATAAGACTATTGTGTCAGATAATGAGACTGTAGGCTTAGGACCTAGAGACTGGCCAAATAGGTCAGGAAGGTCCCCAAAGCCATTTAGAGGTTTAGGTACTGAACATATCAAATGTTATCGGTGTCATGCGTTGGGTCATATTGCTGCAAACTGTCCTTTAAATGATGAACCTATGCAATGTGAAAATGCTTATTTAGGAAAACGCATGTCTCTTTTTGCACAGGTGGTATGTACTGCAGCATGTCAGAAATGCATGGAAAAGCAAATGTGTGTGATTGCCATTGATGAAAAGCCAGTAACTGCTCTGCTAGACTCGGGTAGTGTTGTGACTTTAGTTAAAAGTGATTTGGTAAACCCTGCCAGCCTACACCCTAGCATGATTGGAGTTATTTGTATTCATGGTGATACACGTAATTACCAGACTGCTCTGGTGGAGATTGGTACTCCCTGGGGCCCTGTGACCCATTCTGTGGGGGTGGTGTCCTCTCTGCTTCATGAAGCCATAGTGGGGAGAGATTTTCCCCATTTCTGGAAGTTATGGGATAAGGAGGGGAGTCAGGAAGACCGAGCTCCCCCTGCTGGGGAAACGCCGGAAACTCCTGAACTCACTCCTGACCCCTTTGACTGCCGAGTGGAAGTTGAAACTGTGGGTGTGTCCGAGGAAGGCGTAGATCTTTTCCCTTTCTCTGTAATGGCTGGGGAGCAGGAGGAGTTGGATCCAACCCCAGACATTGAGGATATAGAACAAGAGATGATCGCTGGCTCTAGTGAGAGTGGACAGAATGTGGTGCCTGACCTAGAGGTCAGAAAAGAGGATTTTTGTACGGAACAACTGAAAGATTCCACACTTAATAGAGCCCGTGAAAACATTAAAATGATTGATGGGGAACCAGTGGAAAATGATGTAGCGGTGTCTTTTCCCTACATGGCTCTTAACAATAACTTGCTCTATCAAGTGGTAAAGCAAGGGGAGGAGGTGGTAGAACAGTTAGTGGTCCCCAAACCCTTTCGCCGGATGGTACTGGATTTAGCCCATGGGCATATAATGGGTGGACACCTGGGTGTAGAGAAAACAAAGGAGAGAATAACCCAGAGATTCTTCTGGCCAGGCTTACATGGAGACATCAAAGCGCATTGTGAATCGTGCCCGGAATGTCAATATTCTGCGCCCTCACCCCATTTTCGCAGTCCGCTAGTACCTCTACCCATAATTGAAGTACCGTTTGAAAGAGTGGGCATGGACCTAGTGGGTCCAGTAGTAAAGTCTGCCCGGGGCCATCAGCACATACTGGTTATACTTGACTATGCCACCCGGTATCCTGAAGCCATCCCCTTGCGTAATACCTCTGCTAAAAATATCGCCAAAGAGCTTGTCCGGGTGTTTAGTCGTGTAGGTATTCCAAAGGAGATACTAACGGATCAGGGCACGCCATTTATGTCTAGAGTTATGAAAGAGTTATGCAAATTGTTCAAAATCTCCCATCTCCGTACCTCGGTCTACCACCCCCAAACCGATGGGCTTGTGGAAAGGTTTAACAAGACCCTTAAGAATATGTTAAAAAAGGTGGTGGACAAAGATGGGAGAAATTGGGATTTTTTGCTACCATATCTCATGTTTGCTATACGGGAAGTACCTCAGGCATCTACAGGATATTCACCTTTTGAATTACTGTATGGTAGACATCCCAGGGGATTGCTAGATGTTGCAAAAGAAACCTGGGAGACAGAGTCCACGCCCTATAGAAGTGTCATCGAACATATCTCACAGATGCAGGATAGAATCGCAGCTGTCATGCCACTTGTTCGGGAACACATGGAGCAAGCCCAGGAGGTCCAGAGAAGGGTTTATAACCGGGGTGCCAGGATCCGTACCTTCAACCCTGGCGATAGAGTGCTGGTGCTAGTCCCCACCGTGGAAAGTAAATTCCTCGCAAAGTGGCAAGGTCCCTTTGAAATTAGGGAGAAAGTGGGGGAAGTAAATTATAAAGTTTACCAGCCAGGAAAAAGGAAACCCGAACAAATCTATCATGTTAATCTCTTAAAACCTTGGAAAGACAGGGAAAGTTTGTTGGCAGTACCAAGCCCCCAAAAGGACGTGGTTCCCGCGGCCCCTCAGGTACCTATAACGGAAACCTTATCAGTAGCCCAACAAAATGATGTTACGGAGTTTGTGAGGAAAAATGGAGATTTCTTCTCCCACCTACCTGGACTGACGACGGTCATACAGCATGACATAGTTACCCAGCCCGGGGTCCGCGTAAATGTCAAGCCTTATAGAATACCCGAGGCCAGGCGGGAAGCGGTGGCAAAGGAAATAAAGGACATGTTAGAGTTGGGAGTGATTGAGGAATCTCACAGTGAGTGGTCGAGTCCCATAGTGTTGGTCCCAAAACCCGATGGAACTATTCGTTTCTGTAATGATTTCAGAAAACTGAACAGTGTGTCTAAATTTGATGCGTACCCGATGCCTCGGGTGGATGAGCTCATTGACAGGTTGGGAACGGCTCGGTACATAACCACCTTAGATTTAACCAAAGGCTATTGGCAGATTCCTTTAACGGAAGCTGCAAAAGAAAAGACGGCATTCTCTACCCCCGAGGGGTCCTTTCAGTATAAGCGGATGCCGTTTGGTCTACATGGTGCTCCGGCATCATTCCAACGAATGATGGACAAAACGTTAAGACCACATCGCCAATATGCAGCCTATTTGGACGATGTTGTCATCCACAGTCCAGACTGGGAGTCTCATTTGTCCTGCCTGCAAATGGTAGTAGATTCACTGAGGGAAGCAGGTCTTACCGCCAACCCCAGAAAGTGTGCCATAGGCTTAGAGGAGGCCAAATATCTTGGCTACATCATTGGTCGAGGTCTCATTAGGCCTCAGATCAATAAAATTGAGGCGATTCAAAAGTGGCCCCAACCTGTAAATAAAAAGCAAGTCCGGGCATTTCTTGGGATCACAGGATACTACAGGCGGTTTATCCCCAATTTTGCCACCCTTGCAGCCCCACTGACAGATCTGACGAAAGGTAGGGGGTCGGTCATGATTAAGTGGAATCCTGAGGCGGAGACCGCATTTCAAAGGCTGAAACAAGCTCTCTGTGCCCAACCTGTGCTTGTGACTCCAGATTTCACAACAGAGTTTGCGGTACAGACTGATGCCTCTGACGTGGGACTAGGTGCGGTACTGTCCCAAATCAGAGATGGGGAGGAGCACCCTGTGGTCTACCTAAGTAGAAAACTCGACAAACATGAGAGAAACTATGCCATTGTGGAGAAGGAATGTTTGGCCATCAAATGGGCCTTGGAGGCCCTGAAATATTACCTGTTAGGAAGACCGTTCAAGTTGGTTACTGATCATGCCCCGCTCAAATGGATGTGTGATAATAAGGAGAAAAACAGTCGAGTGACACGGTGGTTTCTCGCGCTACAAGTGTTCAAATTCACAGTGGAACACAGAGCGGGGAAACTGCAAAGTAATGTAGATGCCCTTTCCCGGGTCCATTGCCTGGTTGGGACAGTTGCTCAGCCGCAGGGGCTTGAGCAGAGGGGGGGGATATGTGACAGTATGAACGGCAAAGTGATGGATGGAAGATATGTGTCACCTCGCATGAGGTCATACTGTGAGGTGTAAGGTGGAGTCCACTTCGGGTTTTCGGGGCCACAATGGCAGAGGTGGTTCCGAACCAGAGTTTGGACTCCACTAATGATCACCAACAGGTGATACAAAAAGGGCAGGGCTGGAGCAAGGAGTCGCTCGTGGCCTGGGACTCAGAGAGGTATTCTGAGAGAGCTGTGTGTATGGACTATACCTACAAGGAAAGGTTTGCTGTTATTTTGTTTTGGTGACAGGGAGAAGCCCTTCACCTCTGAGAGAGGAATCATCTTCTGTTTAGTTAGTGCCTGGATGGCAAGGGTTTATTTTGATGTTTTGTTTATTTTGATATTTCTTGCAAACCTTTTTAATAAAACTGACAACCAGTCAGATTTTGACGAAAGCCTGCTGTGCGGTCTACCTTTGTCCCAGGGAAGGAGATCCCCCCACCTGAGCTAACCCCACAATATGCATGGGGCAATCTGTTCAGTTTTTTTCAGTCATCTCGCAGACTGATCAAAATGCCAATGTATGGCCAGCTTAAGTGGCATGAAACCTTTATGCCTACAAATCTTGTTAGGGGAAAAACTGCTCTCAAACATATGTGTGGAAAATAGGCAGTTGGGTCAGGTTTCTTTTAACTGCTTTCACACTGCCCTATAGTAGATATACTGCTACAGGGTGGTAGGGGTGTGCAAAATCACGTGTGTGTATGTGTGTGTATATATATATACATATATATATATATATATACCGTATTTGCCGGCGTATAAGACGACTTTTTACCCCTTGAAAATCTTCTCAAAAGTCGGGGGTCGTCTTATACGCCGGTATACGGCATACTGACACTTTTTAGGGGGACGGCGCGTTGCCGCCGCCGCCCCCCCCTTCCCCCAATGGAAGGGACACTAAGTACAGGGGTGGGCAGCGGCTGTTTCTTACCTGGTTCCGGTCCCACGACGATCCGGTCCAGGAAGCGCGGCTGCGCCTTCAGTTCGGCCACTGGATGTTCGTGCGGCTGCTCGGCTCCGCCTCCTCACCAGTGATTGGCCGCCAGAACTGTAGCTCAGGAAAGGCACACAGGCGGCCAATCACCGGCGAGGTGGTGGAGCCGAGCGGCCCCGCGAAAATCGAGTGCAGGACCAGCAGGTAAGTGGTCAGTGTAGAGGTGCTGCTGCAACCACATATGCTGGCTGCAGCAGCACCATACGAGAACAGGGTCAGCAAGTGTCAGTGGGAGGAATAGTGCCCCATCATTGGTGTCACTGATACCAATGATGGAGCACTATTCCTCCCACTGATACCAATGATGGAGCACTATTCCTCCCACTGATACCAACGATGGGGCACTATTCCTCCCACTGACACCAACGATGGGGCACTATTCCTCCCACTGACACCAACGATGGGGCACTATTCCTCCCCCCCACTGACACCAACGATGGGGCACTATTCCTCCCCCCCACTGACACCAACGATGGGGCACTATTCCTCCCACTGATACTAATGATGGGGCACTATTCCTGCCACTAATGCCAATGATGGGGCACTATTCCTGCCACTGATACCAATGATGGGGCACTATTCCTGCCACTGATACCAATGATGGGGCACTATTCCTCCCACTGATACCAATGATGGGGCACTATTCCTGCCACTGATACCAATGATGGGGCACTATTCCTGCCACTGATACCAATGATGGGGCACTATTCCTGCCACTGATACCAATGATGGGGAACTATTCCTGCCACTGATACCAATGATGGGGCACTATTCCTCCCACTGATACCAATGATGGGGCACTATTCCTGCCACTAATGCCAATGATGGGGCACTATTCCTGCCACTGATACCAATGATGGGGCACTATTCCTGCCACTGATACCAATGATGGGGCACTATTCCTCCCACTGATACCAATGATGGGGCACTATTCCTGCCACTGATACCAATGATGGGGCACTATTCCTGCCACTGATACCAATGATGGGGCACTATTCCTGCCACTGGTGTGCATTGGAAGAGGGGTAGTCTTATACGGCGAGTATAGCTCAAACACTAAATTTTAGCAGGAAAAGTAGGGGGGTCGTCTTATACGCCCAGTCGTCTTATACGCCGGCAAATACGGTATATTCGTGATTTCGCATTTCTGGGTAGGGGCGTGCACGCACCCTACCACGCTGCTGTTCGCGGCCTTGGCTGTCGATCCTGGCTGGTGATTACTTGCCAGCACCCGATTACAGAGCATTACCGATGAAGGGAGGTAACTGTATTTAAACAATACTGTTCTCTTCCCTGTCAGCTCCTGCACACTGCTTTGCATGGCTCTGCATAGCGCAGCCATGCAAACAGTGTGCTTGCAGTTGAAAGCATTAACACAGCCCACAGTAAAACAGCACACAGCATACAGTTAACCCTTTGATCGCCCCAGATGTTAACCCCTTCCTGCCCAGTGCCATTAGTACAGTGTCAGTGCTTTTTATTAGCACTGATCACTGTATTGGTGTCACTGGGGATATCAGTGACGCCAAGTCAGTTCCCCCCAGTGTCAGAATGCCCACCTCAGTCCCCCAGTCCCGCTATAAGTCGCCACCATTACTAGTAAAAATTAAAAAAAAAAATCCCAGTATATATACTATCATTTAAAAACACTAACTTTCACGTAAACCAATTAATGTACATGTATTGGGATTTTTTTTTAGCAAAGACATGTCGCAGAATACATTTTGGCCTAAATTTATGATTAAATTAGATTTTTACATTTTTTTACTGGACATGTTTTATAGCAAAAAGTCCAAAATATTGTTTTTTTTCTCAAAATTGCCGGACTTTTTTTTTTTTAGCGCAAAAAATAAAAACCACCAAATACCACCAAAAGAAAGCTCAGTTCGTGGGGGAAAAAAGGACGTAAATTTAATTTTGGTGCAGCGTTGCATGACCGCACAATTGCCAATTAAAATAACGCAGCGCCGTAACACAAACCGCTTCTGTAACCTCTTCCTGACCACCCTATAACAGAAATACTGCTACAGGGTGGCAGAGAAGCACAAAAACACGTGTGTGTATATATACGTGATTCACACTCCCATGGTTTTCTAGCCCCTCCCAGATAGCATCAGATTGCCCGTCAGTACACCAGTCATCACATTTAACCCCCTGATTGCCAGGAACGCGCTCATACACAATAAACCTCCATTGCTAGTAAAGTGTCTGAATGGATCAATATCTTTGATCAGATCAGCACTATACCAGTTTTCACAGTATAGTGTCCCCAACAACGCTGCGTTAGCAGGATCAGCCCCAGCACCTGTATTTAGCCCCTACGCTTACCCCCCTTCTCCCCTAGCAAGTGCAGTGTCAGTAGGTCACTGTCACTTGATACATTGCACACAAAACCACAGTGTTCTCAGAATCAGGCCTGATCTCTGTTAGCACTTGCCGGTAAATTTTGATGACTCTCATATGCAGCCAGTACTAGTGCCGCGCTACCTTTTGGTGCACCAGCGGCCTAGTACATCCTGGTCCTTCACATACCAGCACTGCAGTATCACTTGGTGACGTGGCGAGTCCCATAAGTGCAGTACAAGCTGGTGCGGTGGTGAGCACAAGTATTGTCCTGCAACCACCAAAAAGGCCCGTAGAGCCCTTAGTATCTTTCCAGATGTGCTTGCAAATCCCGATTGGTAGCCCACAAATTCTGCAGCATCCGTACTTCCTCCCATTCACTGCCCAACCCGGAATTCAGGTGGAAACAGCAAATTTAACTACTCCTCTTGATTTTTTTTGGAGCTGTTTTTCACGGAATATCTGTATGCATTGATTGTGGATCAAATCAATTTATATGCACAACAATTTATCATCGCCAACCCAAATTCAAACCTTGCTAGTCCATTCGCATGGAAACCCAATACGGTTTCCGAATTTACATTTTTTTTGGGCCTAACCCTCAACATTGGCATTAATAAAAAAATGAATTGCGATTGTATTGGTCCACAGATCCGATTCATCATATGTCAGTGTTCTCTGCTGCCATGGCCAGGCATAGATATGAGAGTATAATGTGTTTTATGCATTTCAATGACAATACATTCTGTTGTCCTGGGGGTGATCCTGAATTTGACCGGCTCCACAAAATTCGGCCCCTCGTAAATCACCTTAACCAAAAATTTGCAGATGTCTATATTCCCCAGCAAAACATCTGCGTTGATGAGTCCCTCATTAATTTTTCTGGCCGCCTTGCATTCAAACAATTTCTCCCCAACAAGCATGCCAGATATGGGGTCAAGATGTATAAGACCTGTGACAGGGCAACAGGATATACATATAAGTTTTGGATTTACGAGGGAAAAGATAGTTACGTGGAGCCCCCGGATGCCCAGACTACTTGGGGAGTAGTGGCAAGATAGTTTGGGACTTGGTGTCATCCTTTTTCCATATGGGGTACCACTTATACGTGGACAATTTTTATTTAAGAGTGCCACTATTTAGACATTTGTACAATCTTGGAATTGCCTCATGTGGTACCGTGCGACCTAATGTGTGCCCACCATTAGAAGTGGGTGGATGCAGGGCGGTATATTCTAATGGTGGGCAGACATTTCTTCTCTTTTTTTTCATTCAGCCCACAGGCTGCATACAAAAAAAAAAAAAAGAACATAGCATATATACCCAACAAGGACCAGTGACGTACTGTTATACCAGGATGATGCCTACAGCTGCAGGCATCATCCTGGTATCCTTTTTTTTTTCAACATAAAAGCAATCCTAGTGGCTAATTAGCTGCAGGATTGCTTTTACAAGCAGCGGGAGATGATGCCCCCCTCCCCTTCTGCCTTCCACGGCCTTTTCGGGCAGTCCCATGCCATCGGGGGAACCTGAGAATGCAGCCGGTGTTTCTGCCAGCTGACCATGGAGCTGATTGGAGACCGGAATGGTGCCGATCATCTCAATAGTCTAAGAAATCAGAAGCTATGAGCATTTCATCACTTTAGTTTTGCAGGATAGCGTTTACCCTGTGCTGGTATGTAAACAGCTGTTGCACCATGCATGTGAGGTATCGCTGTGAACGTCAGATCAAGGGCAGTCATTCTAGCACTAGACCTCCTCTGTAAATCTAAAATGGAAGCTTGTAAAGGCTTTTAAAGTGTTGCCTATGGATATTAAAAACGTATGCAGGTTGTTGCCATTACACGATGCATGCGCAGTTTTAAAGCATGTCATGTTTGGTATCTATTTACTCAGCATACCATCACCTTTAATATGTTACCAAATAATTGGTCAATATATTGTGTTTTTGTGCATTAAAAGTTAAAAAAGTCTCACACATGTGGTATCCCCATACTCGGTAGAAGTAGCAGAATGTATTTTGGGGTTTAATTCCACATATACCCATGGCCCGTGTGAGCAATATATAATTTAAATGACAACTATGTGGGGAAAAAAAATGTTTTAGTCATTTTCCAGAAACTTGTGGAAAAAAGTAAAACTTCCATGCACTCAATATGCCTCTCAGCAGATAGCTTAGGGTGTCTACTTTCTGAAAAGGGGTCATTTGGGGTTGATTGTACTATCCTGGTATTTTAGCACCTCAAGAAATGTGATGGGCAATCAGAAAATAAAAGCTGTGTAAATTCCATTATCTATACCATAGTTTGTAGATGCTATAACTTTCACACAAAGCAATCAATATACACTTATTGGGATTTTTATAAACAAAAAACATGTAGCAGAATACATTTTGGCCTAAATTTATGACAAACGTTTAGGTTTTTTGGATATTTTTTATGACCAAAATGAGAATTTTTTTTTTTTTTTTTGTTTATAGCGCCAAAAATAAAGAGCACACAGGTGATCAAATACCACCAAAAGAAAGCTTTATTTGTGTGAAAAAAAATAAATTTAATTTATGTACCATATTGAATGACCACGCGATTGTCAGTTAAACTAGTGCAGGTCTGTATAGCAAATAAATTTCAGTATACAGTATCATAAATTGCAGTATATATACCATAGTTTGTAGACGCTATAACTTTCACACAAAGCAATCCATATACTCTTTATTTGTATTTTACCAAAAACATGTAGAAGAATACATTTTGGCCTAAATTTATAACTAACTTTGAGTTTACTATATATTTTTTATAGCCGAAAGTAAAAAATACAGTTTTTCTTCAAAATTTTCTGTCTTTTTTTGTTTATAGTGCAAAAAATAAAAATCACACAGGTGATCAAATACCGCCGAAAGAAAGCTTTATTTGTGTGAAAAAAAGACATAAATTTTGTTTGGGTGCAGCATTGCATGACTGTGCAATTATCAGTTGAATTGGTGCAGCGCCGAGTAGCAAAGAGGCCTGGTCATTAAGGGGGGTAAATCCTCTGGAGGGCAAGTGGTTACAAAAAATAGGGGAGAGATGCATGTCTACTACATTTTTTTTTGCATCATGCTGAGGCTAAAATAATGCTTTACAACTGTCTCCATTTACTTTTAGTGAAATGCACCACAAGTGCACCATAACCGTACTGACAACCTGTTCAATGGTTGCTAAGTGCCTTGAACATCAATGCAACATGTTCTAAATGCTCAGTAATAGTATAGGTGCATTAATGTAAACTAAATGCTGCTTTAAAATTAAATACCTGTGTGAAAGAGCCCTAAAAGGCAGCAAAATCGTATTATGGTTTGGAATTTCCACATGCAAACCTGGAAGGGGCGTGTAGGTATTTTACACACGGATAATAGACTGTCAGCTGTTCTCACCAACTAGAACTTGGGAGGCTAAAAGTGAAACTACGTCTGCAGAAGAATGAAGTACTAATAAATGGAGAGCAGAACGAGTGAGTATAAACCCTCTTCTATTCTGGTTTTTAATTGTTACCAACAGTGACAAAATTGTTTTAATAGTATTTTTTTTTTTCGCCCTTCTTTTTTTTTACAGCAAGCAAAAAAAAACAGACTGTATTTATGTCTAAACTAATGAAATTCATAAGGGAAAGGGTTTAGTTAGAACTTGTATAATATTACATGTATATTTTCTGCAGGAAAACAAATAAATTGCATCATTTAAAAATATTCCCTAAAAACATTTTGGGGTAGACTAAAACTGCAATATGTAATATCTTGCAAATCTGATATATTGTATGGTCTAAATTTAAAGCTGGATTCTGAGCAGATGGCAGCAATAAGCTTACCTTATGCATCATCTACTGCCCCATTTAGGTAGTAGAGGACAGAGAGAGTAATGCAGGCCATACATGGGTCGAATTCTTTACAATTTTTCATCCAAAAATCAAAAATGCTCGGTAATCTGATGGTGCCATCAATGATTTAGAAAATTGGCCGACCAAGTCATAAAGTTCACCCCGTATAACAAGGAAAACTTCTGTTCCTTCCAGATCACGGCTCATGTGCATATTCTTTTCGGAAAAACGATTGTACGATTTGACCATTTTCCAACGTGCCCGATCACCGAAAAGGGTATGAACCACAAAAATTGGCCGGTGCCATTGACCCACTAACAGGGCGAAAATCAGCTGATTATTCTTAGGTCCGATTTTTGGACGAAAAAAATCGGTCGAATTTTGACTCATGTACAGTATGGCCGGCATTACAGAGAGAAAAAAAGGTACAGAAGTGCTGAAAGAGAACGGAAAATTTAACTCAAAGAAATAAAGGTTTTGCAATCCTTAGCTGTAATGTACTCAGAATATCTGATGGCTGACTGCAATCTACTAGATCACTATATCTGCTCTATTTTGTTTATTATTATTATACAGGATTTATATGGCACCAACAGTTTGCGCAGTGCTTTACAATATAAGGGAGACATTACAGTTACAATACAATTTGGTACAAGAGGAAACAGAGGGCCCTGCTCCTTAGAGCTTACAATCTAAGATCATAGCTAGTCCCTCTCTCATCCTGGATCCACTTGCAAAATAGCACCTTGTGTGTGTGAAGGGTTAACTTGGGCTGCTGCAGTTGTCAAGAAACAAACATACATGACAATAAAACTAGGGAGAGGTAAATAGGTAGGCGTGCAATTGAAATCCTGTTATTTCCCATGAATCATTAAACCTAAAGAGACTAGTTCTAGAGATTTGAGTTTACTTCCTTAGCGTATTTACTTCTTTTTCTAGCATATTGCTGAGCAACTGTCAAAAAACACAGCACTTCTGACAGGGACACTCCACGGTATGGAGCATGAAAAGACTACGTGATGCAAGAAGAAAATTGTGAGTACAGGAAACACAGAGATGCAGTGCAGAGAAAGATACACAGAGCTGTTTTTTCAGCTGTTTGCATTGATATATCTCTAACCCCAATTAATAAGTAAATGATTTTGTATTTCTTTATCAGTGAAGAAGACACAAGCCACTGCAGAGGGGAGTAAAAGAACTTTTCTATTGATGGAATCTTCAGCTTTCAGGTATGAATCATTGGTTGACAGTGATACTAAATTCTGTTTTTAAAAAAAATATATATACAGTGGATATAAAAATTCTACACACCCCTGTTAACCACTTGCCCTCCAGGGGATTTATCCCCCTTCCTGACCAGGCCATTTTTTGCGATATGGCACAGCGTTACTTTAACTGACAATAGCGCGGTCATGCAACGCTGTACCCAAATGAAATTTACGTCCTTTTTATCCCACAAATAGAGCTTCCTTTCGGTGGTATTTGATTTCCTGTGCATTTTTTTTTTGTGCTATAAAAAAAAAAGACCAACAATTTTCAGAGAGAAAACAATATTTTAAATTTTTTGCAACTAAACATGTCCAGTAAAAACATGAAATCAAATTTTGTCATAAATTTAGGCCAAAATGTATTCTGCCACATGTCTTTGTAAAAAAAAAAAAATCCCAATACCTGTAAATTAATTGGTTTACATGAAATTTATAGCATTTACAAATTGCTTGATAGGCTCATTGGTCCTGAGGGGCCTGGGCAGGAAGGTGAGGGGGCACCCCAGACACTGAGGATTGGCACGAATTTGCTCACACCTGCATGAGGAGTGTTTTTTCCATTTTATGGACATTTATTGATTATCTGGCTGCCCATGGTGTTTCCGCATATTTTATCCTTTAATACACCTAGTTGCATGCTATTTATTCCCGGCAAGGGATACACACACTGATTGCACTTATTGATCCCTCAATTGAGGATCCTCTTCACAAGGGATCAGCTCTATGCAAGTGTATGTTTTTTTTTTTTCCTGTTGCACATTGATGTGTTATATTTGTGCTTTTCATGTTTATTGTTTTCATTTTGTTTATGTTCTGTAGCATTGCACTTATATCATATTGCATCCCCTATTGGTGCCGAGGTTGTGGCGTTTTAGTGCTAGCTGCTTATTAGCTCGTTATGCATAATAGCGCAGGAGGATTTTTACATTTTTTTTGATTGACAGCCGTGGCCGCAATTTTGCGCACCCAGGCCGCCCTGTAGCAGTACTTCTGGTATAGGGAGGACAGGAAACAGTTGAAATGTCAGGTTTCTGTGATGTAAAAATATAAGAAATATAAATCATTTTAGAACTTTTTCCACCTTTAATGTAACCTATAAACTATACAACTCAGTTGAACAACAAACTGAAATCTTTTAGGTGGAGGGAAGTAAAAATAAAAACTAAAATAATACGGTTGCATAAGTGTGTACACCCTTAAACTAATACTTTGTTGAAGCACCTTTTGATTTTATTCCAGCACTCAGTCTTTTTGGATATGAGTCTATCAGCATGGCACTTCTTGACTTGGCAATATTTGTCCACTCTTCTTTGCAAAAACACTCCAAATCTGTCAGATTTCGAGGGCATCTCCTGTGCACAGCCCTCTTCACAGCACCACACAGATTTTTCGACCGGATTCAAGTCTGGGCTCTGGCTGGGCCATTCCAAAACTTTCATCTTCTGGTGAAGCCATTCCTTTTGATTTGGATGTATGCTTTGGGCATTGTCATGCTGAAAGATGATGTTACTCTTCATGTTCAGCTTTCTAGCAGAAGCCTGAAGGTTTTCTGCCAATATTGACTAGTATTTGGAACTGTTCATAATTCCCTTTACCTTGACTAAGGTCCCAGTTCCAGCTGAAGAAAAACAGCCCCAAAGCATGATGCTGCCACCACCATGCTTCACTGTGGGTATGGTGTTCGTTTGGTGATGCGCAGTGTTGTTTTTGCGCCAAACATATCTTGGAATTATGGCCAAAAAATTAAACCTTGGTTTCATCAGACCATAACATTTTCCCACATGCTTATGGGAGACTTCAGATGTGTTTTTGCAAAATTTAGCCAGGCTTGGATGTTTTTCTTCATAAGAAAAGGCTTCCGTCTTGCCACTCTACCTCATAGCCCAGACATATGAAGAATACGGGAGATTGTTGTCACATGTTCCACACAGCCAGTACTTGCTAGATATTCCTGCAGCTCCTTTAATGTTGCTGTAGGCCTCTTGGCCGCCTCCCAGACCAGTTTTCTTCTTGTCTTTTCATCAATGTTGGAGGGACATCCAGTTCTTGGTAATATCACATATTTTCTCCACTTGATGATGACTGTCTTCACTGTGTTCCATGGTATATCTAACGCCTTAGAAATTCTTTTGTACCCTTCTCCTGACTGATACCGTTTAACAATGAGATCCCTCTGATGCTGTGGATGGTCTCTGCGGACCATGGCTTTTACTGTAGGATGCGATTAAGAAAATGTCAAGAAAGACCTACTAGAACAGCTGAACTTTATTTGGGGTTAATCAGAAGCACTTTAAATGATGGCAGGTGTGTACTGACTCCTACTTAACATGATTTTGAATGTGATTACTTAATTCTGAACACAGCCACATCCCCAGTTATAAGAGAGTGTGCACACATATGCAACCACATTGTTTTAGTTTTTTTATGTTTACTCCCCCCCCCCTAAAAGATTTCAGTTTGTTTTTGAATTGAGTTGTACAGTTTATAGGTCACATTAAAGTTGAAAAAAGTTTTTTATATCTAGTGTGTGTGTGTATACAGGTGTACCTCAGTTTACAAATTTAATGCATTCTCCAGGACGTTTTGTATTGTGAAAAATTCGTAAACCGAGGCATTATTTTAACTGAATTTTCATTGTAAACCAAAACGTTAACCGAGGCATTTGTAAACTGAGGTACACCTGTAAAGAAGACCGCAAACTGCCATTGTATGTCTCTTTTGCAATAAAGAGCCTGTCTGCTCCTAGTTTTTGAAAGTGTCACTTTAGTTCTCCTTTTTAATGTGCTACTAAACCCACAACAGTAAAATCGGTTTGTATATGCAGTATAGCACACTTGTTATACTCACTGTGGAACCTAAGGCATTAATCCTCTGCACTGTGTAAAAAGGCTGTTTGGTCCTGTCTTCTCTGATCCTCCCCTTCTTCCACTGTCCCCAATCCATCTACTGATAGAACAGAGCCTTGGGGGCAAGCTGCATATGCTCAGTTTGGTGAGTATTCCTAGAGTTTTTTTTTTTTCTTGGGAGGGTGCATGTGATCAGCACAGGGCCATTCAGTGCTGTCCAGACAAAGGATCAGAGGTTCTGCAGCCTCATAGGGCAGTCAGAGCAGAATGAAAACAACTCGATGAGAAAAGGTATTTAGCAGTTTATATGTACTAAAATAATTGCATTTCCATATTCTGTGTACTGTGGGAGATCAGATTTAGTGAATGCAGGGTCCTGGGTTTAGTAACAATTTAAGTAAGTAGTCTTAATGTCAAAAAGTACCTGCTATTTCTCTCCATCTCCTCCAGATTTTTATTTTTGCTGCTGTGAGCTGACTTCCTGTTAGAGGGTGGCTACGTTCATTCCCCATGGTCCCACTGTATGTAGGAACATAGCCAACCTGTTGCTTGCTCCCTAGGTGAACTAGTGTCTATGGACTATGGGGATTGTATTGTGCATACAACAGTGCACATGACCGCAGCTAACATGCTCTGCCCGTTCCAAACAAAATGTGAGGGAGAAAAAGAGAATGTGATAGAGGAATGGATGCTGCTCAGACCAGTCCTTGGAATATGGGATGGCCTCAACCACTGCTCCGGCCATGCCCTCTGATGCGTTTTGCCCCACCCACCGGGGCTTGATCATAATGCTTCTGTGATCAAGCCCCAGTGGGCTGGGCGAAACGCATTAGATAGCGTGGCTGAGGCCATCCCATATACACCAGACTCCAAGAACTGGTCTAAGCAGTGTCCATTCCTCTATCACACGCAGTTACTGGAGTAACTTGTGGATGCTGCTCCCACTTCCTATGTCGGCAGGGTGATTTCTTTCTGATTCCTGGCTTAGGGTAGCGCCATAAGCTTTGTCACATGGAAAAAGGAGAGGTTCAAGGGTGCACAGAGGAGGTTACAAGGAGGCAGAAAAATACAGTAAGAAACAAGTTCTTAAAAAATAAACTGCAGGGCTATTAAGTAGTGGAAGTGTATAGATTTTTTTTTTTTTTTGGGGGGGGGGGGGATATTGTTTAGTGTTTTACTAAATGTTTGTGTTTACATGAATGGTTAGTGGAGGAGAGGGCAATGACAGATGTTGCTGGTGCAGTTTGTCATAAGGGGGGCAGTAGCAATTAGAGCAGGCTTTCTAATTTACCTGGTTAATTGTTCCTACCAAGAGGTGCCTGTTACAAACATGTACATTATTAGAAACATTCAAACACATTATTTTATTGGTAGGCGTAATTTACAGCAGGGAAACTCTGGGAAGGAGAAGGAGTACAGCATGTTCATTTTGTAAAGTTAAGGAGGTTAAGCTGATTGAAAATTCACTTTGCAAAGAATACCCAATCATATACAAGGACACCACATGATTAGGTGTTTGAAATCAACACAACTTCACTTTATTCACTAAATTAAGTAAAAATTTTGAAGCGAAAAGCCTCAATTCCTTTAGCAAATCAATTCCACCATCAGAGAGCAGTGTACAGCTGCACCATCTGCCATCATTGTTTTCGGGAAAACCGTGGAGAAGCAGGAAGAATGATTGGAGAATGTACTGTAGACACTACACAAGGAGCTAAAACTGTTGCTGGAAAAATACCAGTTTTACCAAACTTTGGTCACTTATCTAAGGCATAATGTTTCTGCAGAAGGAATAGCTTGAAGGTTCTCCTTGGGTCTACATGGCTGTGTTTATCATGCAAAGCTGTTAGTACAGTCTCTCTGTTTGTTAGGCAAGAACAGCTGCCTTCAATCATTTGGACTATCCAAGAGGACCCTTTGGTGGACCACCTCATCTCTCAACTGTAGCCAATCCCACTCTCTGTAAACTAGACGTGTTTCATCTAAGGTACCTGTTAGTACTGGAAAGCAGAAAACTAGACTTGTTGTTTTCAGTATCAGTTGACAAAGGGTATCTTCTTGTTGATCTCTCTATAAACACTTTGACATCCGGGGTATTTCCTCACATTTGAGTTGGGTGAAATTACATTAATACCCGGGAACACCAGCAACAGCAACTCTGGGGCATGATGTCTTTGCTGAAGAAATAGCTACTGACCCCGAGAAGTTACAGGCTGTCACTTTGTGGCCTAGATCAACCAATGTCACTGAACTAAGATCATTCTTGAGTTTCTGTTCCTATTACTGATGCTTTGTTGACGGGTTTGCCAAGATCTCATGATCCCTGATGGAATTGTTAAAGGTAGAGGAATAAGAGATTGCAGTGACTCTGAAGTCTACTAAAGGGACTATAAAGCCTCAAGAATCTATCTGACATTAATGGACAGAACAGTGTGAACAGGTATTTAACCAGCTAAAGGAAAACCTGACCAATGCCCCAGTATTAGCTTATGTTGACCCTTACAAGCCATATGCATGTTGACGCCAGTTGAGATGGATTAGGTTGAGTGTTGTACCAAGAGAATGATGGCCACTTATGACCAGTTGCTTATGTCAGTAGAGGTCTAACTCCAGCTGAAAAAAACTACTCCACCCACAAGTTGAAGTTTCTGGCCATCAAATGGGCTGTGGTAGACAAGCTAAAAGACTACCCTTATGTAGTCGACTTTGTGGTCATGACCTTCTTACTCACTATCTCTCACTTCTCACTCCCACCAAGCTGGATGCCATTGGACACTGATGGTTGGCTGCCTTACCAGGATTCCAATTCAGTTTGAAAAACTGTCTTGGTGTGGGAAATATGGATGCTGATGCCCTCTCTAGAAGGCCTTATGACACCATTGCTCCATCAGACAGCTGGATGCAACTGACCTGAGAAAGGGTATGGGATTTATGCCAAAGGTCGGAACGCTATGTCAAGGAGGCTATAGGAGCTGAAGCCATTGGGGTTGCTGCTACTGTTGTTCCTGGGTATTACTGCAATCTCACCCAAAACTTAAAAGTGAAGGCCTACCCCATCTGTCAAAGAAGGGTCTATAGAGAGACCAACAAGAAGATCCCCTTTGTCAACTGACGCTGAAAGCACTGGGAAATGGAAAAACAGACTTGCTGTTAACAGATACCCCAAAGGAAGCTTGTCTAGTTTACAGGGAGTGGGAGCAGCTGCAGTTGAGAGATGGGGTGGTCTACCGAAGTGACCCCTCAGATAGTCCAGATGATTTATGGCAGCTGTTCTTACCTGACAAACACACAAACTGTAATCACAGGTGTACATGAACATCTACGACCAGGGAGAACCATCAAGCTAGTTCATGACACATCTATTGACTCTACATCAGGGGTGAAGTGAAGGGTTGCTTTCATCCATGTTTAAGATGCATCCAGCAGAAGACTTTCCCAATTAAAGATGCACTCATCGGACACCTGCAAAGTCAAAGGCCTATGGAATTGGTGTGCATTGACTTCCTGTGCTTGGAGCCCAACTTGAGTGGGCAGAGCAATGTTTTGGTAGTGTCTGATCAGTTCACCTGGTATGCTCAGGTGTTCCTGACCAAACAAGACTTAACAGTAGCCAAGGTCCTCATGGAAAATGTCTTCATTTTATTATGGCTTGCTCCAGTGTATTCATTCTGATCAGGGAAGAGGCTTAAAGAGTAGACCTATTAAAAGACTGCTAAATATATTGGGCATTCAAAAATCAAGGGCAACTCCCTATCATCCTCATGGAGACCCTACACCTGAATGCTTTAACTGCACCCTACTGGATATGCTCAGTACTCTCTTTGCAGAGAAGAAACAACAGTAGAGCAGGCACATTGTGGCAGTAGTCCATGCTTACAGTAGCACTGAAAACAATGTTTTTCCCCCGTATCTGCTGATGTTGGGAAGGAGGCTTGGTTGCCTGTTCACCTGGCCTTTGGCACTTCTTTAGATCAGACATCAATGACATTGCATCGGAGGTATGTAGATCATCTAAGAAAGAACTTAAAACCGCATATAAAAAGACCCTGAAAGACTTGGATGCTCGTGGCCAACAGAATAAAAAGAACTATGACCTTAAAGTAAGGGTACAATATTTGAAACCTGAAGACAGAATGCTACTAAAAAAACTGAGTATCCCAGGGAAACATACATTTTCTGACCACTGGAAATCTTAACCCTTTGTGGTCTGTAGGCAATTTTCAGGATCTCTCACCTATCAAATTCATCTAGAGAGGAATCAAGATCAATAAAGATATGACATCGCTACCACCTTATACCCATAACAGATGCACACCAGGTACCCCTACAAATGGACTCTGTCCCCTCTCGGGTAGTACCTAAAGACCTCAGCTCATCACTTGGGTCACAGAATGCTGCCCTAAGCTCTGGCTGTGAATATAGTGAGGAAGAAGGGGACTACATAGACTGGCTGTGGCCCACTCTACCTGAAAATACTGTTATTCCTCTTTCAACCCAAAATACAGGCCCAGAGGACCTTGGCTCTGAAATATCAGAACCTTTGTCTCCAAGCCAGTTGACAGAGGACCTCATAGACTCCTCAATGCCACCCACTGAAGAAGTAGAAACTGTCCAGGATCTCTCTGTGGCAGTCCCCGAATTCGATGATGTCTCAGGCTAAGAAGGTCATGCAACCATCAAAAAGACTAACATTTAATACTTTAGGGGAAAATTCAGAAGAAGTCATACATGCTACTCAAAGGACTAGCGCTAGGCGACCTCTCTCTCCTCCGATTTGGTAGAGGTGTACCTGCCCTCTGACACACCACAATAGGCTATGCCCAAATTAATGGACAGAACAACCTCCACCCGTTTCATGATCGGTGGGAGGTTCCTCTTTCCAATGCAAGTGTTTATGAGATTTATTTAAACCTGTATACTTGTCAATTAATTATCCCAGGGGGCTGCACTGCACTTGCAAGGGCAGCCAAAGGAAAGGTACAGCCACAAAAGGCATGTTGGGAGATGTAGTCCTGTGGAAGGACAGTTGTTTTGTGTGGAGCAGGAGAAAGATTACAGCTCCCAAGGTGCAATGGCACGTGAAAGAGGAGCGGACTGCCTGGGAAGATTCAGGGCAGTTGGCGCTGAAACAGTAGAGTGTTGACCTCCATGTAGCGCATCCAGCTGTTTGGGATCTCAGCCAAGTGGAAAACCAACGCCTTAACCATTGCCATCCGAGAGCAGTGTTCAGTGGTCTGTCATCGCTGCTCAATGTTCAGAAAGAAGACAGTAATACTGCTCATCATCATTTACAGTGCTGTTTGCCAGAGCTAGTAAGAGACCAATGAGGAGCTGCTCTTACCTCTGCAACTAATGCTGTGTCACAGGACAGGTCGAGGGTTGTTAACCCACCATCTGCACTTTTGACAGGAACTGATTTTTTTTTTTCTCAAGAAACCAGTTAATTGCCTTACTCTTCATGGATACACTTAGACCACCACAAACAGCATGCAGCAGGACCTCACATTGAATCCTTATTTAAAGTGTTACTAAACCCAGGACCCTGCATTCACTATATCTGGTCTCCCACAGTACACAGAACATGGAAATTCAATTATTTTAGTACATATAAACTGCTAAATACCTTTTCTCATCAGCAGTTAGAAAAGTCTTGTGACTTCTATCAGTGTCCAGCCAACCACATGTTAAAGCTTGTAGGAGGAGTTTTAATTCTGCTGTAGGAGGATGCAGAACCCCTGACCTCTGTCTGGAGAGTGCTGATTGACCTTGTGCTGATTACATGCACTCTCCCTAGAAAAAAAAAATCTCTTTAGCAATACACACCAAACTGAGCATGTACAGAATGTCTCCACACGATATGTCTTATCAGGAGATAAGATGGAGGCACTGGAAGAAGGGGAGGATTAGGGAAATCAGGATCAAACAGTCTTTTTACACATACAGAGGATTAACTCCTTCGGTTCCACAGTGAGTATAACAAGCATTCTTTACTGCATATACATACTGATTTGACTTTTGTGGGTTTAGTAACACTTTAAGATAACACATTTCCTTTAAACTTATTCTGCATATGACATGTCAACATTCCATTTTGTCTCTTTAACTAGTCTACTTCTACTGAGCCTAGGACCATACCCACCCTCTAACATAGTCTAACTGGATGCAGGCTCACTAAGCACTCTTAAAGTGCATCAATTCTTATATGGGGTCCAACACTACCCGGCAGAAGAAACAACGCAAAGACTGCCCCTTGTTTACTTAACTATTTACACACTATCTGCTGCAACCAACTTCGTCCTTCAGGGTGCCTTAAGCCAAACATAGTTGCCCCAGTGTATTTTAGGCACTATAGCGCCGGGGTTTAGACGTCTCTTATTCAATTGCTGCTCACTGCTGCAGGCTGGGTGAAAAAGTGTTAATGTTTTAGCTGACATGAGTGGCTGTTAAAATTGTAGACTACATGGTATTGTCATACCCTGTATATTAATTGCGCTGTCATCTTTGTCATTAATGCCTTTCCTATTACCACTCTCGTCGTATTGTCTAACCATTACAAAGTTTACTGTTATTGATTTAACTCCTTTGAAGGTAGTGCTACAACATTATTATTATTATTATTACATGCTATCCTCTCATCCCCAATAAGAGATTTTATTTGCATAATTGTGGAAAGTACATGCCACAATTTTGTTATCTTTTGGATTATAGCACTAACAGATTTTATTAATTTATATGAATACTTTTGTTTTTATTTTTTAATTAAATGGTATACACAGTATAAATATTTATTTGATTCTGGGGGGGGGGTGAAAGTACTTTTACTTTTTTAATAAACTACTGGGCAATTCTGGTCCTTCAGACTTACAATTATGATTAGGCAAATCAAAGCAACCTGCTTAATATACATTAATGTATACATATAAACATTTTGAACTGAAGAGATGGAATACAACAGCAGTAATACTAACATTGACAATAAGGTAAAAATACTAAATTTAGGAAGACATCAACAAATAGGGTCTGCAGGGCCAAGATCAATACACTCAGATGTGTCAGATGCCTGGTTCCCTGCCAAGTGCTGTAGTTCTTTGCCAACCCCTTCGTCCCCTATGCAGTGAGGTGACATTGGGGCCATTGGAAAGAACCATACATTGAAAATTGGTGGAGCAGAAGGCCAGACCAAATTGGTATAATATATTTTTTTTATTTATTACAGGTACCTTATATAGTACCGTCAACTTTATGCACATCAGTTCCTAACCCTCAAGGAGCTTACAATCTAAAGTCCCTACCTTACATTCATACATATACATACTAGGGCCAATTTAGACAGGACCTAATTAGCCTACCAGCATGTCTTTGGAGTGTGGGAGGAAATTGACGCAGGCAAAGGGAGAACATGCAAACTCCAGGCAGGTGGTGCCATGGTTGGGATTCGAACCAACAACCCCAATACTGCCAGGCCTCCCCTCTGATGTGCTTTAGCACAAAAGGCCTCAGGAGGAGCTGACAGCGTGTGACGTCATCGCTGCCGTGACCACGAGGAGGTCCGGCGGCCATCTTACTTTAGGGTCAGTGCTGCAGTACTCTGCTCTTATCACAAATTGGCACTTATATTCTACCTGCACCCTACTTTACAACTTTTTTACTACATTTATTCAATAAATATCAAGAATTTACTACACTATTGGCACTCCCTCTCTTTGGCTCCTATCTGGAGGAGCTATTAAACCCACAGAGCAATCCTGAATAACATCCAGTATCCAGAGGAGGGAGCCCTGTACCTAGGCTGAAAACCCACATATCCTTAAAGGAGACCTCTGGGCCTAACAGATTATGACTTCACATAAGTCTGACGACCATTTCTCCTGAGGGGAACTCACCATCTGCCTGCTGTTTATACTCCAGTTGGTGGATATTTATATGCGCATTTCCTATGCGCAGTCGGTGAGTGCGCATTTCTACCATTTTTCCTGTCACAACCTTGTGAGTTATCTGCTGTTGTGGAGATTACTATTTGTGTTATATACGAGATTCAGCCAACTGGACAAACTTTTTTGAACGAACGTTTATTTTATCTTATTTATTGCTTTTTAGCGTTGCACTTTATATATTTATTGCCATTTCTGAGGTTATTGTGATTTCCTTTTAGTGTTCTAGCTGCTATATGTACAGAGCGCTCGCTTAATTATCCTATAGAAGTTCTAACCATTTAGCCACTGTGCTGCCCAGTGACAATGCATTCCTTTACAATTATACTACATTGTTTTCTTTAGTTTTAACTTTTAACAGAAAATGTTTTTTTTACAAAATTTGCACTGATAGTTTTATAACATCTTTTTTAAATGTAGGTCTCTACAGAGAAGTATTGATATGGTTGCCTTGATGTATCTTCTTTCAAATATATTTGTTTTAACTTCGTCCTTGCCTTCAGGTAATAAAACATATACAAATAAAATATTTGGATGTACAACAATTTGATGCTGTTCTGCTGATAGTAAATAACACAATAGATTTAAATACTGTATATCATACACAACAGCGATGAGTATACTCTACCTAACTTTTTATTTTATTTGAAAATTCCAATAGTTTGTCAGGGCCGCCTTTAGGAAGGGGCAGCTGCCCTGGGCCCAGTCATTGTTGTGGGGCCCAAAGCAGCTGTCCTATACTTGCCAACTGTCCCAGTTTACATTCCTTTGTCCCTTCATTCTTCATCCTTTGCTGTGACCCAATATTTCAGTGTGGAATTCTGTCACTAACACTGCCCAGCTCTACCATATTGCCATAATTCACATGCAGACTGTGTCAGCATTCACATATAAATAACCGGCATTCATATGGAAATAGAAGTGGGCCAACAATATTGATATGTAAATAGCGGGGAATTCATATGTAAATACCATCAGCTTGTTCTGCAAAGGTAAGCAAAGTAATTACAGTTTGGGGTGTACAGGTGAGCAAAGAGGGGATGTACAGAGGTAAGCAAGGTGGGTACAAAGCAGAGGAAGCATGTGGAGTTAAGGTGGGGGGAGGTTAGAGTGAAGAGGATAGGGGAGGTTTTTAGTGCAGAGGTTAGCAGGGAAATTTAGGATGTAAAGGTATACTGACGACGGGGTGTATAAAGATGTAGGGCAGCCCATTCATTTCAATGGGCTGCTCTATGCTCTAGAAATGCGTATATAAAGTCTCTGACCTGTTTTCAAAATCATGCCGAGCCACAGCACCATGAATTATAGTGGCTGTGGAAACACAGGTCAGTAGATGCGTGAGAGTGTCATTAACAGCTAATGGCACTGCTGTGTATCTGCTAAAGGGCAGCATGTATCTGTGGTGTTAGGAAAGCGATTTTGCATGCGTTTCCAACACACAAAAAATGTGAACATAGGCTAAATGTTTCAGTTATATTGGTGGTCAGTGTATATCTTCTCATTACATTTACATAAAAATGTTTTGGTTATAAACTAATTTGGGTTATTTTTTTTTTACTAAAAAGATAACTGAATAAATTTTGGCCAAGATTTATGAAGAAAGATTATTTATTTGCAAAATTATATAAGAAAAACACTTTTTTTCAAAATGTTTGGACTTTTTCATTTATATAGCAAAAAATAAATAAAAATCCCAGTGGTGAATACATACCACCAAAATAAAGTTTTATATGTCTCAAAAACATGCTAAAAATTCATATGGGTACAGTGTTGCATGACTGCACAATTGTCATTCAAAGTGTGATAGCACTGAAAGCTGAAAATTGGCCTGGACAGTGTCCAGACTTGAAGTGGTTAAGCAACCAATCAGTGAGCAGTAATGAGGTGCTGTAACCTCTAGCAATCAATCAGTAAGTGGTAATAATGCACAGTAGCTAATAGAAACCAATCGGTGAGCAGTATTAATGTGCATTAACCTCTAGCAACCAGTGAATGGTAACGATGTGCAGTAATATCTAGAAACCAATCAGTGAACAGTAGTGATCTGTTGTAATCTCTAGCATTCAATCAGTGAGCAATAATGATGTGCAGTAACCTCTAGCAACAAATCGGTGAGCAGTACTGATGTGCAATAACCTCTAGCAGCAACCAATGGGTGAGTAGTAATGATGTGCAGTAACCTCTAGCAACCAATCAGCATGCAGAAATCATGTGCTGTAACCTTTAGCAACTAATCAGTGAGCCGTGATGTGTGGTGTAACCTCTACCAACCATTCAGTGACCTGTAATGATATGCTGTAACCTCCAGCAACCAATTTCATTTGCTGCCTGTTCTGCTAAATAAACTGATTTTGAGTCTAGCTGCTATTTATTGTATGTCTCAGAGCAGGTGGACATCAAAAGTGTGTGGGGGGGGCCCAAGAAAATGTTTGCTCGGGGTCCAATCAATATTGCCCTGCATTTTGTATTGGTATAAACTATTACTAGGGTGTTCACCTCATTTTTACTAAGCTAAGTGGAATTTCACATTACTGAATGTGCAGCCTATTCTTGTGCATGCATGTGCATTTTCCTGTGATTAAACTGAGCAGCACAAATAACAGCGAATCATAAATAGTCTGTCTACCAATCAGATTTCACCTTGCTGCTAAATAGTCAAAACAGGTAAAGATTATTGCGTATAGGTTATTATGATTAACAGCTCTTTGTAGAATATTCTTGGCCCTGATAAATGATATAATATGTCCAATGTGCAGCACATTCTAAAATATAAAGTACTTTCTTTCAATAAATCTTGCTCTAACGAACTGAAAACTTTGTCTTTCAGCTGATGTCAGCACAGTAATCTCCGGATTTGTAGATGAAGATGTGATCCTGCCCTGCTTCTTCCCTGCTAATGAGAGATATCCTCACTCAACAATTACTGTTTTCTGGAAATTTAAAAGTGAAAACATTCCTGTTCATTATGTCCTTGAAGGGGTATTTCAAAGTCAAATTCAGGATGAAAGATTTACTGAACGCACAAAGCTTTTTCATGAGGAGTTTTCTAAAGGAAATGTATCACTGTTATTAAAAAATATACAAGTATCAGACACTGGGATATATGAATGTTTTGTTTGGATTACCGAGGAAAAATCTATAAATATAAAGCTCATTGTTAAAGGTAAGTTAAACTAAAACAACTAAACAATACCTTATTTGTTTAACCGCTGTCCCGCCGCCCTATAGCGGAAATACTGCTACAGGGCGGCAGGGGTGCGCAAAATCACATATACATATGTAACTGCATTTCCGGGTAGGGAGCTGCCATTCGTGGCCTCAGCTGTCGATCACTGGGTCCTGGCTGGTAATTCACCGCCAGCGATCACCTTGTATCTTGGATGGGGGAGAGACCTATCTGTAAACAATACGGATCTCTCCCCTGTCAGCTCCTGCACACTGTTTTGTATGGCTCTGCATAGCAGAGCCATACAAAGCAGTGTGCTTACAGTGTAAAGCACACAGTGAAACAGCACACCGTTAACCCTTTGATCGCCCCAGATTTTAACCCCTTCCTGCCCAGTGTCATTAGTACAGTCAGTGCTTTTTATTAGCTAGCTATAACTTTCACATAAACCAATTAATTTACACGTATTGAGATTTTTTTTTTTTAGCAAATGTAGCAGAATGAATTTTGGCCTAAATTTATGATGAAATTTGATTTTTAAAATTTTTTTACGGGTCATGTTTCATAGAAAAAAATAAAAAATTATTTTCTCAAAAATAAAAAATGCAGAGGCGATCAAATACCACCAAAAAGCTCTATTTGTGAGGAAAAAAAGGACAATAAATTTAATTCGGGTGCAGCGTTGCATGATATGGCAATTGTCACTTAAAATAACACAGCACTGTTTTGCAAAAAATGGCCTGGTCAGGAAGGGGGGTAAATCCTCTGGAGGGCAAGTGGTAAAGCCAGCAAAGGCAAATTTATGAGGGTAAAGCAGATGCCACAGTGGCCACACAGAGGTTACAAATCAGGAAAGTCAGAAGTCTATAAGCATATATACCCTATGACTGCAGCATTTCTGCAATGGTTACCAAAACATTGATCCTACCTGCGCCGCCGTTGGTGGCTACAGCTGTTGATCATTGGGTCCCAGCCAGAGATTCCCTGCCGGGACCCAGCGAAACACTGATAGAGGAGAGGTCAGTATGTAAACAATACAGATCTCTCCCCTGTCAGCACCAGCATGCAGGTTTGTATTGCTCTGCATAGCAGAAAAATACAAAGCAGTGTGCTTACACAGTAAAACACACACACACACACACACAATGTGAAATACACACAGTTAACCTTTTGATCACCCCAGATGTTAAAATAAAGGCCCTATCAACAAAACAATATCAATATACCCCCAAATACCACCCTAAAACAAAAAATAAGGAAAATTGTGTAGCAAAAATAAAAGTTTGCTATGGATGAGACATCATCCAGTGACTGCTGACCTCAAATGAACAAAAAAAAAATTAAGACAAATAATCTCCTAATATTAAGTACAAAAAAAGGCATCACAGCTGTTGATTGCCCAAAAATCTAGCAAGCTGGATGACAGTACAGTTACCTAACTGATCCCTAAACTCTTCATGTGCAGTTTGCTAGCTTCCCCTACAAAAGCTTTCAAATCGCTGACACTGTGGGTGCCCTGTTCCCCCCAACTCCTTATAAAGAGGGGGCTGACTTAACTAAAAGTTCCAATCTTGGCCTTCTAAGCATGCCGATCATGGTTCAAAGACCATACAGTACATTATGGTTTAAACGTTCCCCTGGGCAAGTCTGCACATAGTATTGTCGGGATCACAAATTTCTAACTTGCAAGATTAGCCTCGAACCCATGGTAACAGCGAAACCCAAGCCTCATTCTTACTTGTAACATATTGAATCATTACTTTTTGAGTTCAGGTTCATTTGAACAGCTGTGAAAGACAGCAGAAGTGGTGAATGGGCATGTATTTTTCTGTGTGTTACATGGGTCTTGTGGACTTTAAGACTGTATTTTTTCCAAGGTCAGATTAATCATTTTTTCTGTTGACCTAAGTAATCAATTGTAATAAGAGCTAAAGCTCATGGAGCAAAAGAAGAACATCGCAAGGATAAACACAGGCTGGCATTTTCTTTTTGCACGAGAGCCTTTACTGCTTTATGAGCTCTTGAGGCACCAACCTGATACTTCTGGACATATGGGCTAGTATAAATGTAACTGTAAATTTATAAAAAAGGCTAACAGAAGGATATACCTCACCCATAAAAGGGAGATCTCAATGTGCTGGGGTAGGTCACCTGCTCACCATAAATTTAAGCTGTGGGGTCCTCCGAAGCCGGGGTCATGTTGGAAAAATAAACGTTGCAGACCAAGAGAGGCCACCTAGAAAGAGGCTTAAAGTAGAACCAACTGCCGTGTAACCAAACCAAAAACGTTATTGAAAACAAAATTAAGTAAAATTAGGCCAAGTGGCCAACAATCGTCCAATCACCATTAAAATAAGGTGATTGGAGGATTGTTGGCCACTTGGCCTAATTTTACTTAATTTTGTTCTCAATAAACATTAAGCCTCTTTCTAGGTGGCCTCTCCTAGTATGAATGTATGCAGTGGGTTAATATTCTGGCTGGCCTTCTTACTATAGGGATGCAAGCCCATGTGATGTTTTTTCATGTTTTATAAAATTACCATTGCCAGAACCCTTTCCTAGAATCAGATTTCTGGAACACAGCAGATGTTTTCATATTTGTTCATCTCTAGTTACAGCAAACAGTAATTTGATATGGTGTTTTCATTTGCAGTTCAGGAAAATGACTAGAAATGTTATGTGTTTGTAGGGAACTTTTCAAAATGAGTTCTCATTCCCTTCTGTATTTCAGAAAAATCATATGCATATACAAACAAAAGTTCAATATTCACTACTTCACTGCCTGTGCTAATTTTCAGCATCATAGCTGCATCATGCATTTTTCTAAGGCGAAGAAAGAGAAGCAGAGGAAAAACAGGTACATATACAGTACAGCATATTATAAAACGTTAGCGATGAACAGCATTTCCAGATATCAATTGTAGGAGACATTTTCAAAGGGTATATGTAATACTGCAATAAAAAATGTGGTGCATATAAGTAGAATGAGCATGATAAACAAACCAATTTTTTTTTAATCAGGAAAGTTTGCTAAATTTTAAAGCATATCTGCAGTTAAATTTTTTAAAAATTGCTGTAAACACCCCAAAAAGACGGTATTACAATTTTTTTATGTCACATAATATTTGAGCAGCTATTTATCAATTGCATATTTTCAGGAAAGAATACACTAAAATCAATTTTAGAGGGGCGCATGCGCGGAGGCTGAAGATGGCGATCACACATTAACACCGCTCCGCTTCACCATTCTCTTTTCCTGCTCCCCCCGGAGCAAACGATAGCTATTTGCAGCAGAGGAACACAAGTACCAGACTCAGTGTCATCTGCAGATCCCAATGGGTAAAATCAGGCACCAAAAATACCCTCTGTCGCCCGCCAAACATCAGCGGCCTACACATATGGATACATTTATATCCCGCACCGCATCCCTGGCCTCAAGTGATTACACTAACCCAGCGGCAGAGCCAGATGATCTGACAGGTAACACACCGCACTGCTTTATCTCCCTCTACCCCTGTCCCCTATCTTACTGCAGACATTCTGGATGATAGGTTACTTGATCTTCTGCAGAACTTATCTCATACAATTTCTGTGGCAGTGGGGAAAATAGCGCAAGAGCTTAGGGGGAGATGGCGCTGGTGGAAGAAAGAACAGATCATCTAGAAGCCAAATTTGATGACCTGGTGCAGTATGTGCATGTTCTAGAGGAAGACCACCATACTTTGAAGCAACAGATGTCTCAACTGCAATCCCTGCAAGAAGATTTGGAGAACAGGGAGAGAAAACAAAATCTCCGTATACTTGGCGTCCCTGAATTTATAGGGGATGCCAATCTGCAAGATTATTTACGTGGCTTATTCACCACTTTAGCTCCAGCAGTTTTGGAAATAGACTGGAGAATGGATAGAGCTCATCGTTCTCTCGCCCCAAAATCTCCATTGGTGGAGAGACCACGAGACATCATTGTCCAGTTCCATTGCTATGATAGTAAGGAGTCCCTGTTGAATTTTACACATAATACTGCATCGGTAGATTTCAGAGGGGAAAAAATTCAAATCTATAGCGATGTATCTCCCATCACATTATCTAAGAAGCATTTGCTTTGGCCGATTACCCTCCACCTCAAAAAATACAGCACTATATACAGATGGGGATTCCCTTTTCAAGTTGACCATAACTAAAGATGGAACTCAACATGTTATCAGGGATCTTCAGGAGGGAGAGGCGTTTCTGCGTAATCTTCGCCTGCCTCCCCTCCCTGATGAGGCCCTTAATGTTGCCTTTATCTAAGCCTAGAGTGACCAACACTCCTAGCAAGATGTGGACTACAGCAAAATCAAGGAACAGAACACGCCTACCGATTCCTCAGAGGTCTCCTGCTCCACGGATATCCTCTGCGACTTGATGACATCACTCACAAAGCAGCTGGTGATATCTAATGTCTATAGACATGATTTACCCGTTCTTTCTTTTCCTTTTTATATCCTTGCTAGGATATACCAGGCATCCTATTGGGATCTTTTCAGGTTCATTCTTGCTGATTATTTTTTATTTTGGAAGTGAGGCAGGAAGCTACTGCCCGGAACTCATTCTCCTTATGTCATCCGTAGAAATCTACAGCTACTGCTGTAGATGCCTGATTTACTCCAGTTACTCAGGCCTCCTCCATATTTTGGTTTATTTCTGCATGCGCAGATCTTTCTTTTTAGATTTAATTATCTTGTATTTGATGGTTTCTCTACAATACACTGAGTATGCACCTTTTAAGTCAGTGTTTTACTTGTTACACTTTGTTAGTACAGCATAGTCTATTTGTTATATTGCCCTGCATATGTCTACTTGATGTGCAAATTACTACAACATATCTTTACGAGTATATTCCTGTAATGTTAAAGGTTTGAATTCGATGAGGAAAAGGTGGATGGCCCCTAGGGAGTTTCGCCATTCTAAGGCTGATATTGTGCTTGTTCAAGAAACCCACTTTAAAAAAGGAAGCTCATTTAATTTTGCTCTCAAATATTATCCTATGACATACTCTTCTATGGATATCACAGGTAAAGCTGGTGTTGCTATTCCTATCAGGAAATTCTGCCTTATTCGAGTGTTGTCATCTATACTTAATGCCCAAGGCAGATTTATATTTCTGCAATGTCAATACAGCAGCACCTATATTACAGTTATAAATGTCTATGCCTCTAATGCCAATCAGTTAGGGTTTTTTAGAGACTCTGTTTCCCCCTGTTGTCATCTTCACATTCTTTCACGATTATTGGGGGAGATTTCAATTTATCTGTAGCTCCTACAAGAGACAGGAGGTGCTTTCTGGTTCAATCGTCCTTCAAAACATGTTTTGAAACAATCCAGTTCCTTTCGTCAATGGATTAGAGGACATAAGCTGTTTGATATTTGGAGAGTACAACATCCAAATACCAGGCAGTTTTCGTACTTTTCCCCGGTTCATCATATCTATACCAGACTAGATTACTTTTTACTATCATCCCCATTGCTTAAACAGACGGTTGACTCCGCTATTGTCACTAGCTTTTGGTCTGACCATTCTTTTTTTATTTACTTATCATTCAATCAAACTCACGCACGTGCCATTGGCATTTGAATGACACTCTATTGCGTCAGGCGGACGTCGCCACTTCTATTTCAACAGCTTTGCGTAAGTTTTTTTAACTCAATACTGGATCGGTGCCTAAGCCCTCAACTTTGTGGGAAGCTCAAAGCATTTATTAGAGGTTGTTTTATAATGGAAAGCTCCCATCCTAAGAAATCTTCACTCCATCAGAGAACCGATCTTATGCAACCATTGTCTCAGGCAGAAAAAAAGCTTGTAGCGTCGCCCACTACCTCTAAACTTCGGTTAGTTATACAACTTAAGGATCAACTTAAGGTACTTGAGACTAGTTCTGCAGCGAAGGAATTATTGTGATGAAGCAGAGGTTTTATCATTATGCTAATAAACCACATAGATTGTTAGTCAATACATTGAAGGCGCATTCGATTAATATGGCCCCTGAATTTTTGTTTCATACGGATGGCACTCCCACGTTTTGTCCTCAATAGATAGCCTAAGTTTTTGGTGACTTTTATCATAAGCTTTATAACTGTTTATTGCCAGACCAACACCCACTATTTAAAAAAGACTACTTTGATGCTTTCATTTCTGCTCTCCACCTTCCTAAACTTAAACAAGAAAACATACTTGTCTTGAAAGCCCCCATCACCATGGAGGAATTATGTGCAGTTGTTAAGGATTTGCTGACGCAGAAAGCGCCAGGTCTTGATGGGTTTTCTTATGCTTACTATAAGCAGTTTATTGCAGACTTAAGCCCCACCCTATTGGATTTATACTCTACCCTGCTGAGGGGGGAGGAGCCTCATCTGCACCTCCAACATTCCCGTATCACAGTCATTCCCAAGCCTGGTAAGAACTCAGCAGCCCCAGACAATTGTAGGCCCATAGCCTTATTGAATACGGATTATAAAAATTTTACGAAAATTCTAGCAAATCGTTGCTGCCCAAAATCATACACAACAACCAGGTTGTTCATTCTAGCAAGGCAAACAGGTGACAATACTAGACGCACAGTCAATTTAGTTGACATACTCAATGTTTCATGAGCCCTGGCCTTGCTGTTGAGTTTAGATGCTCAGAAGGCCTTTGACAGGCTGGGATGGCCCTATATGTTTGAATTATTATGACATGTGGGGGTACAGGGACCCTTTTTTAAAGCGGTGACAGCGTTATATTTGCGAACCACTGCACAAGTCAACCTTCCTTATGCCATGTCAGACACTTTCCCCATGTTTAACGGTACTAGACAGGAGTGCCCTTTGTCCCCGCTCCTATTTGTGTTATGTCTTGAGCCTTTGGCTGTAGCGATTAGGGCACACCCAGATATAACAGGAGTGACTGTGAGACGGAAGGAGTATAAGCTTTTACTATTTGCGAATGATGTATTATTGACGATTACCAAGCCTCACCTGTCTCTACCCGTCCTACACAAACTTTTACAAGCATTTAGTGATCTGTCAGGCTATAAAATAAACGCTTCAAAGATCAAAGCTATATCTCTTAATGTCCCATCCCAAGACCTCTTCTACTAAAAAATGACCCATATCATTGGTGTACCTCTTCTATTAAATATCTTGGTGCTCATATAACCTCAACTTATGCCCATTTAAATGAAGCTAACTTTCCTCCCTTGTTGCGAGAAATGTATGCCCTCTTAAACCAGTGGGACACTTATAATATTTCTTTTCTGGGCAGGGTGAATGTGCTGAAGATGTCGATTTTACCAAAGCTGCTCTACCTTGCAGCGAGCATTTCTTAGATTTATTTGGCATGCTAGGAGGCCCAGAATAGCAAATATGGTTTTAATTCCCAAAAAACAGAGGGAGTTTGGGGGTCCCAGATGTTATCAAATACTATCTGGCCACTGATTTAAGACAAATGCTGTCCTGATTTACTCAGATTCCTCATAACCGGAGGTCAGAGATAGAAATAAGCTACGGTATATATACCTGGTACATGCCTGTTCGTTATTATGCCCATCTACTTATGCATTTTCCTTACCCATTCTACCTCCTATGCTCAATTCTATGAAATTAACCCTTAAAATGTGTTCAGCTTGCGTGAAATCCCAGAAGTTGTTCTCTGCGTGCTCTCCTCTGTTAAATATTCTATACAACACAGAACTCCCAGATAGTTTATCTTATCCACAGATGAGTTCTTGGCCAGTTCAATCCTATTTTACGATCAATGTGGGTTCTGTATCCTCAGCTGTCTCCCTTTGGGATGCTCACAAAGCCACCATTAGGGGTCACCTGATTCAAATTGCTTCATCCAGGAAATATGCCAGAGAGAAGAGGATGCTGGAATGGACCTCTCAATTGGCAACAGTAGACACGACCTGGAAAGCCCGTCCGACTGTGGCCAATAAGAAAGCTTGAGATGCTGTGGCTGCTGAATTTGATCTTCTTTCAACTACACAGGCTGAGAAGGCTTTGCGATGGGCCGGACATAGGTTTTATACATGTGCCAAAAAACCAGGGTCAATGTTGACCAAGAAACTTAATTTGAATGGTTGCATGCATAAACCTGTTCAACTCCGAGTGATGTGCAGTGGCCTTACCTCGGATCCTGTGTAGATTACACACAGATTTGCAGATTTTTTTGTCCTCCCTTTACCAGAAACTGAATACCTTTGTTGCGGAACATGCTGATAGTTTTTTCGCTGAGCTGCTCCTACCCTCCTTATCCGATGCAGCAACGGATGTTCTGAACGTGGATATCTCCGAATCTGAACTCTACCAAGAAATCAAATCTTTGAAGGCCTCCAAGGCCGCAGGCCCAGATGGATTTTCTGGACTCTACTATAAAACATTTGCCACTGTTCTGGTTCCTCACTTGGCAGCCTTTTTCAATTATTTGAAGAAGGGTTCCCGGCTTTCTTTGGAACCTCTTCAGGCACATATTACTATGATCCCTAAGAAGTCTGGGGATGCCTTTGAACCGCAAGCTTTCAGACCGATCTTGCTGCTAAATGTCGACTTGAAGATTTTGGGAAAGGTTCTGAGCACCCGAATTAATAAGTATCAACTCTCACTTATCCACAGAGATCAGGTTGGTTTTGTTACGGGGCGACAAGCTGCTGATGACATACGTAAAGTCATTCATCTCATTCATATTTTACATCACCGCAGAATTCAATTATCCTCTGCGGGTTTCTATTATGCCTGGACATTTATAAGTCGTTCGATTTGCTTTCTTGGGAGTATTTGACATATACGCTGTCTAGATGGGGGTTTGGTGATGTATTCTTGGCATGGATCTCGGCTTTATATTCATCTCCCTCTGCCTCTGTCAAATATGCAGGCTTTTTTTCCTCATTTTCAGGGGCATGAGACTGATGCTCACTATAACCTGCTCTTTTTGTTCTCGCTATCGAACCTCTAGCTGCAGCCATTCGAAATCACCCAGATATTTCCGGTGTCCCCTATGCTGGCATTCAGTATAAGGCCAATTTTTATGCGGATGCTGCTCTATTGGTTTTAACTAATCCTCTCATCACTTTCCCCAATCTCCAGGTCATACTGGACCGATTTTCGGCTATATCTGGCCTTAGCATTAATTTGTCTAAAACCATGGTGTTGAATATTATGCTCTCTGCCGACCTGGTTGAACGGTTGCAGACACAATTTCCTTAATGTTGAGCATCCCATTCCCTGGCTTATCTTGGTGTTACACTGACTACCTCCTACTCTGCCTTATTTTCGGCTAATTATTACCCCTTATTGCAATCTGTGACTTCCCTGCTTCATTCCTAGCAGTTTCCTTCTTTATCATGGATTGGCCGGATACATGCTGTCAAGATGACTATCTTGCTGAAGATCCTGTACACTCTCCCTATTCAGGTCCCTGCGTTCTTTCTTGGTCTATTGCAAAGCTGGATTCTTTGTTTTATTTGAGCTCATAAGCATCCCAGAGTGTCTAGATCCACTCTGTATACCCATAGACTACAGGGAGGTTTGGGAGTCCCACATGTTTCATGCATTATGCCACAACGGATATCCCGTTATGGGTACTCTTGGAATTACCCAACTGTGCTCCGCTTTCCTTAACTACATTGCTTTGGCTCCCGTCTAAGTTGCGCCCTCCGGACCTGAGCCCCATCATGCTTTGCAGTCTACGAACCTGGGATTCTGTTAAATATTCAGGTAATTTGATATAATTTTTTCTACCTTTTGCCGATTACGCATAATCCTCTATTTCCACCAGGCTTAGAACATCCCCCTTCTTTCTCTTGGTGGACGCTCATTCATTTCCATCATGGGAGTCTCTTCGAGATACACGGGGGTCCGGCTGCGGGAATATTACCGTTATTTGCAATTGCGCCACTGAGTTATGTCCTTCCATCGTACCTCCACATATCCTTACCGCAAAACACCCTTTGAACATGTTTATCAACATTCCTCAGGGTCCCCTGGTCTCATTTCTGTAATTTATGCCTCTCTTAACAGTAGGTCCTCCTCACCACCCCTGTCTTATGTCTCTCAATGGGAGCGAGATCTAGCTTTCTTGATTGCGGCAGAGGAGTGGCATAAGGCCTGGAAGATGGTGGCGAAATGTTCCTTCAATACCGTCACTCTTGAGGCAGCCTACAAAGCTCTCCTGCAATAGTACTCGGTCCCGGCTCGGACTGCTCACTTTAATCCAATTGGCGGAGATAGGTGTTTCCAGAACTGTGGTCTACATGGGGACAGCCTGCATATCTAGTGGTCATGCCCACGATTGATATGCTTCTGGTCTAGGGTTTTTGGTTTTCTGCAAACGTTATTTCATATTACAGTCCGTAAGGATGCAAGAGTGGCCCTCCTGCATTGTCCAATTCTGGGTCTGTCTAGGTCTCAGCAGAAATTGGCATCCTACCTATTCATTTCAGCCAAACGTGCTATAGCTCAAGCTTGGAGAACCGCTCCAGTTGTCTTCCAGGGGGTGAAGACCTGGATGAATGCTATGATGATCAATGAACAGATGTCTAGCATTCTTCAAGATTCTCATCCTAGATTCCGTAAGGTTTGAGAGCCTTGGATACATTATTCCCTGTTGTCCTTGCCTCCTACTAGTCATGACCTCTTGTAGTCATTGCCTGTGCTGACCCTGGATCCGTGACTCTTCCAGTCTTCCTTTCTTCCTTGTTCTCTCCCTGAATTTTTCTCCCTTCCTTATTTCTTTCTATGCTCCTATACTTTCTTCTTTTTATCAATTTGGGCTAATTTCCCATTTGTTCTGAGCTGATACTTCTCTGTAGGGGTTTTTCCTCTTTGTTTTGTTTCAGTAAAATGATGGACTGCTGCTGCTACTGTTTGGTTCGGCTTTTTGCAGTCCCCCTTGGTGTCATTGGATGTTCCGTTATTTGGCTAATACACCCTGCTGATTTGTATCTGTTTATGTATGCTTTCGTTCCGCTCTGCCCCTGCATGGGCGTATCATGAGGCTGTGGTATTCCAAAAACAAAAACTTCTTTAATAAAAATATTGAAATAGAAGTTCAACTCGAACATTAGGTGTTTGCTGAACACATGACCATCACAGGCATTTGGCGGGCTGCGCTTTAGCAGTGCATTATGATTGGTCAAAGCATTGCACCTGAATCTTTTTATTAATTTCTTTTTTCAACAGCAGCAGCAAACATATTGAGGGCATAATTGCTGTTTTTCTGTTCTTCCTTCTGCATCACCATTTATTTTTTTTTTGGCTTTATTAATTTGTTTACATTTATTTATTTACTGCTGTGGCAAAAAAAATATTTGCTGTAGCCCTTATTTTGTGTGTGTGTGTGTGTGTGTGTGTGTATTTATAAAACGGTTTATAGTGCACCCAAGCACCAACATCCCATCCCATACTCAAAAATAAAAAGGTATAAAAATCCCCATCATGTCCGAAAAGCAAAGAAGGAGAGGAATACACTCACGGTCAGCTAAGGGGTGTAAAGCAGCCTCTGTGTCCACAGAGCTTGTGCTTTTTTTTTTTTTTTTTGGTGCTGGCCGTGTTATTGAGCCACAACATGCACAAAAGGTGGTGGAGTGGATAACTAAGCCATCCTCATCCTCTGTCACTTAGGCACATACTAGCTTGCCTTCCACTACCCCACCATCATGCACGGAGGAGTTACCGAAATTATTTAATCATAGTGTCAGTTACATGCTGCTGGAGGATGTGCAGCAATTTGAATGATTCCCAAGTTGAAGAAGGGAGTGATGTGAGCCTAGAGAGAAGGGGTGCCAATGAAGGAAAACAAATTGGCAGTCATGTTCCCCCAGCTGCAGCACACTGCCAAGTTGGCTTCAGTGACAAGGAGGGAGGGGATGATGAAGTCACTGACTGTACTTGGGTGACTGAAGAGAACAGAGGAGGAACATTAAGCAGAGGCACAACTCTAACTAGACAGGATGTCCACCCTATGACATCACACAACAGAGCTCCACAGTTGCTGACTTCTAAAAGTTCTATGGTTTGGGATTTTTTCATCACATGTGCAGCAGACTGCAGCATTGCTGTTTTCAGTCTCTGTCTGAAGCGGATCAAGCATTGCCAAAACACCAGTCACTTAGGCACCACATGCTTGACAAGGCATATAACAACCTGCCATGCAGCCTGAAAGACCCGCATCCTAAAAAAGTGCAGACTTCTCCTTTGTCCTCATCTGGGATCTCTACCCCTACCATAAAACCTCAAGTCTCCTCAACAGCCTCCACTGAGAGCAGTGATGCTATAGCAATGGTTACCACAGGTCCTTGCACCCAATCTGCTAGCAGTACACCACCTGTTGATTTCACCAAATTTCGCTATCCCAGTTGTTGATCAGTTGTAAAAAAAAAAAATACTGTCCCACCCATCCACATGCTCAGCATCTAAATGCTAGCTTGGCCAATCCAATTTGCTAGCATTACAACTGCTGCCTTTCCATCTGGTGGACTCTGCCCCCTTTGGTGAATTTACGGAATGTGCTGTACCACAGCAGCAGGCTCTGAAAATACATTTATTTTCATGTAAGGTCATTCCAGCACTGTACCATCACGTGGAAGGCAACATTTTGACCTTGTTGGACATGGCGGTCATTAGCAAGGTTCACATTAATGCTGAGGCGTAATCCAGCAGGCATGGTCAGGGACATTACATATCCTTCACAGCGCACTGCTGGCAGCCGGGAATGATGCAGGACAGGGTTCAGTGCTGGAGCTTGTCCGCCACGACGCTTCCAAAAAGCTTTTGGTGATTCTGTCACATCTGTCTACTCCACCCCCTCTCTTCCTCTATGGCCTCTTCTGCTTTATTGTCCTTTGAACCAGTAGTGCTCCGTAAGCGTTCAAGGGGCTACACAAGCAGTCAGGCTATAAGATGCCATGTGGTGCTTCAGCTGGTCTTACTAGGGGACAGAAGACACACCGGGCCAGAGAATCTGTCAGCCCTGCAGGGTCAGGCTCAGAGTTGGTTGACGCCACTGCAGCTTGAGCAAGGAATGGTTTTATGCAACCATGACATCAACCTTCTCTCCGTCCTCCAATAGGGATGCTTCACACATGTTCCATGCTTGGCATACATCTTGAATTTGGTGGTGCAGCATTTCTTGAAGAGGTACCCAGGCTTACAAGATCTTCTAAGGCAGGCCAGAAAAGTATGTGGCCATTTCTGGTGGTCATACATGGCCAGTGTTTGACTGGCTGACATTCAACAGGAATTTAACCTGCCCACCAACCGACTCATTTGTGACATGCACACTAAGTGAAATTCAACATTGACAGTGCTGCAGGGCCGGACATGCAGCAGATGGCCATCAATGAGTACTTGTGTAAATATGGCACAAGGACAGGTTCAGGAGAACTTGGCTTCTTTTCGCCACACCAGTGGATACTGATAGAAGGATGCATGCACTGTCCTGTCACCATTTGAGGAAGCCACAAGGATGGTGAGCCATGACAATGCATGCATCAGTGACACTATCCCTCTAGTCTTCTTGCTGAAGCACACGCTGCATAGAATCATGGACGTTGAGGCAGAACAGCGGGAGGAAGAGGAGGACTTCTTTTCCTCTCAAGGCTCCCTTTATGCAGATACCATTCCTGTGGGGTCGCAGAACAAACAGGAGGAGGACTGTGGCAGCATAGAAGTTGAGGATAACATACGGTAGTCTTCAAGGGATAGTTTTTAGTCCCTAGAAACCCAGCCAGGAGTAGTACTTGGCTGGGAGAAGGTAGTTCCTGACAGTGTCATCCTCAGTGACCCAGAGGACTCAGAATCTCATGTCTCCTCAAACTTACACTGCATGGTCTCCGTGATTCTGCAAAGCTTGCGAAAGGACCCGAAGATTTGTAGTATCAAGGAGAGGGATCAGTACTGGTTGGCAACCTTTCTTGATCCATGTTACAAGGGTAAAGTTGCGGAGCTCATCCTGCTTTCACAGAGGGAGCAGAGAATGAAACATCTTGAGGACGCCTTAAAGAAAAATTTGTAACACCTTTCCAGACACTGGGAGGTTACCATTTCCTGGAAAACGTGTTTTTGGGGCTTCATTTGTTCAAAGGAAGAGTGGTAGAGAAGGCAGTCAGCTGACAGATGCCTTTTAAACAATCCTTTAGCCCTCAGTGCCCAGGGCTGTTAGGTTTAAGCACCCATTGGCAGCGTCTGCATCATATGGTGCAGGATTATCTAGGGGCAAGAGCAGACTTGAGGATGGATCACTGGCCAGAATTTGCTCAATATACCATCGAGCTACTTGCCTGTCCTGCATCCAGTGTGCTTTCTGAATGGACATGCAGTGCTGCTGGAGGTTTGTTGACAGATAAAAGAATGCATCTGTCCACAGACTCTGTTGATCCAGGACTGATTCATTTTGATAAATGTCAGCCGGTCAACAGCAGCTATCAATCCCCTGATGCTGATGTAACTGATTAGATTTGTTAGGGAACTGGGATCCATTGAAGACTGCCTATGCTGCCTATCCTATTCCTGAATCCTGATTTTTCTAGCTTTTAATAATGTTGTTGGTTTATGGCACTACCAACATCCAAGGCCTAATTTTTCAGCACGTCTTTGACAGGTACATCTAATTTCAACTTTTTAAAATTTTTCTCTGATTGTTAACAATCTTTAACTGTGGGGCCCATTTCTGCACCCAGCAAGAGTAACCGTGAGGGATTACAGTGTTCAGGCACCACCAACACCCAAGGCCCAATTGTTATGCACCTGTTTGACCGGTGCATGTGATAAAAAAATGTTTACAGTTTCTTAATTTTTTAACAGCAGGGCCCATTCCTGCGCCTGGCAAGAGTAACTGTGAGGGGTTATATTGTTCAGGCACCACCTACACTCAAGGCCCAATTTTTCCGCACCTGTTCCACAGGTGCATATAATTCAAATTTTTAGACCAGGGTCCAATCTTGCAGTCGTTAAGAATAACTCTGAAAGGGTTACAGTGTGAAGGCACCACCAACTGTGCACCCGCCAAACACCCCACAATGCACTGCACTCTCACAGTGCACAGTCCCCACCACACACTATATAAGAAAGACGAGAAAATACTTTCCCCGAAAAAAAAAAAAGAAGAATACAAAAAAAAAATATAAACAAAATACATTTAAAAAAAAGGCCTGGTAGGACTTTTAAGGGAAACCCCACCTGCAAAAAATGGGGGGGGAAAAAAGCGTGGGGTCCCCCCTGAATTCCTACCAGACCCTTGATCTGAGCACAGGCCTGGCAGGCCAAGAAAGGGGAGGACGACCGAGCACCCCCCCTCCCTGTACTCTACTAGGCCACGTGCCCTCGGCATAGGGATGGTGTCTCCATGCCGATGGGGACAAGAGCCTCTTCCCCACAACCCTTGCAGTTGTGGGGGTCTGTGGGCAGGGGGGCTTATCAGCATCGGGGTACCACTTTAAATAAGGTGGCACCCTGATGCTGCCCCCCCCTTGTGAATGAGCAAGGGGTACCCCTACCCATTCATTAAAGGGTTAAAATTGTGAAAAAATAAAGCGACCAGATTTTTGATGAGTCCTTTATTTGAAAAAAAAAGCCCCCCAAAAAATGGTTCCAGCATTGTAATCCATCGTCAATCACTGTGTTCAAGGGTCTGGTAGGAATTCAGGGGGGACCCACGCTTCCCCCCCCCCCCCATTTTTGGGAGTGGGATTCTCCTTAAAAGTCCTGGCTGAACACCGTGATTGACTATGGACTGCAATGCTGGAACCATTTTTTAGTCCTAACAGGCCTAAAGGATCTGGTGTGGTTTTTAGGGGGAACCCCACACACTTTTTTCCCCCAATTTTGGGAGGTTGGGTTCCCCTTAAGGGCCTGGTAAGGCTTTTAGGGGGAACTGCACACACTTTTATTTTTAATTTCCTACTATAGGGGTCCCTTCTAACCTTCCTACCAGACCTAAAGGGTCTGCTATAGATTCGGTGGGACAAACATTGTATTTTTTGTGTGTTTTTTTTTTTTTCTTTTTATTGTCATTCCTGCTGCAGCAGGTTCCATACATTGTACAAATGTGCAACTTTGCATGTAGTTTAAAGGGACCCCCCCCCGCATGATATTTAAAGACATTTTTTTTTATATACTTTAAGCAATGAAAAATGACTTCCCCTTTTCAAAAATGGTACTTTTTGTAGAAAAATGTTTTCACTGATTCATGTCGTTCAGGGCAGTGCCCGAGTCCCCATACCCCTTATATGGCCAATAACTTGCATATAAGCCCTCAAAATGGGCACTTTTGAATTTACAAGTTCGAGTCCCATAGACTTGCATTATGTTCGAAGTTGGTGGTCATACTTTTGTTAGGTTTGAATGTTCAACGGAGAACCGAACAAAGGGGTGTTTGGCTCATCACTATTACAGATTATCACTTTAGAGACATAGGGGAACAACAAAGAGAAAAAGTCAAACCATACACCTTCAGTCACACAATCATTTGTTTTATGTGACAATAATTGTTTGGGCTTTCCTATGTGAAGGGCAACTGAAGGTGTATGATTTGACTTTTTTTTGTTTGTTTTTTTTTTTTTGTTCCCATATGTGTTCTAGGCAGGGCCAGAAAGTACCATGTAAAGCTGTTGATTTTGATACAAAACATTCTTGAATGTACAAATATATAGTTGTGCATGTACATTAAATCTTTATTTTTATTTTTTTACCTTTATGATGGCAGATTGAAGATCCAAAGTATGCGTCTAAGTTCTGATGAAGAGGTTCCTGTGAAATGCGTTGACGTAACACAGTTCTGTTAGGGTGCAGATTCATTAAAATTCACTGGATATGGGTTTTTGATTTTAATCATGCATTATGAGTTGAATGTATCTAGCTTTTCAATGTCTTTTGTATAATAATTAATTTTTAGATTGTACATATATATCTATCTGTATGATATTAGGATTATACCTCCAAGGCATTATATTAGAGTTATTTTTAAATTTCACTACTTCCTTTTTGGCTGATTGTAGCAGTTGCATTACCCTGGTGCTGAACTTCCAGACCTAATCTTGGATCTATATACTGTATATGTATGTATGTGTGTGTGTGTATGTGCATGTGTGTGTGTGTGTGTGTGTGTGTGTATGTGTGTATATATATATATATATATATATATATATATATATATATATGTGTGTGTGAGAGACCCAAGCAGGACAGGGATTAGGGGCTAGCCTTCTACCCACTGATTATGGCCCATGGAGAGAGCAGATCATTTTCTAATGACGGACAACAACATGATGAATACTGAGAGCGAGGCTTGGCGTAATTCTCTGCATAAAGACGATAACTCTTCACTTCTGGAATGGATGGAAAAGTGTAATATTAATTTTGTACAGGTGAATGGTCAGAGGAAATATGGTGGCCCTCATGCAGACTGGGTTGGAGAAGCTCCTCAACTTGGGACAGAAATATTTATCAATAATCTCCCTCAAGAAATCTATGAAGATAAATTAATTTCACTTTTTCAGACTGTTGGAATATTGTATGAGTTTTGTCTTATGATGGACAGACTATATGAGTGAAAGCAAACACCAGAAAGACAGCATGTGTAATAGACTTTGTGTATTCAGGGTGTGGGCTTATTGCCAGTCTGTCTGGAGTGGCTCCCTGACTAATCATTGTCCGAATGCCTGGCTGTTGATTAGCTTAATGTTAATTAGATCACTGTTAGCTGTTGGCTATACTGTTTACCATTTGCATTGTTTAGGATAATATAATGAAGCTTTTATCTAATCAGTGTGGCATGTTTATCCCAAAGTGTAATATTTGTTTTACTGTTCATGTGGGGACTGCCCCTATTTCTAAAGTATAAAAAAAATTGGGTTCCTGTTCAGTAAAGTAGGTCCAGTTTGTGCATCTAAGCTAATGGCGTCTAGTCTTGGGTACAATGCCCAGCTATAATACCTTGTTCCTGTGTCCCAGCGGTGAGGAAGCAGTTCTCTGACGGAATCACCCAATTGAGGCGGCGTTCTGTCACAATAAATATATATATATATATATATATATATACATACAGGTGAAATGCGAAAAATTAGAATATTGTGCAAAAGTTCATTTATTTCAGTAATGCAACTTAAAAGGTGAAACTAATATATGAGATAGACTCATTACATGCAAAGCAAGATAGTTCAAGCCGTGATTTGTCATAATTGTGATGATTATGGCTTACAGCTCATGAAAACCCCAAATCCACAATCTCAGAAAATTAGAATATTGTGAAAATGTGCAATATTCTAGGCTCAAAGTGTCCCACTCTAATCAGCTAATTAAGCCATAACACCTGCAAAGGGTTCCTGAGCCTTTACATGGTCTCTCAGTCTGGTTCAGTAGGAATCACAATCATGGGAAAGACTGCTGACCTGACAGTTGTGCAGAAAACCATCATTGACACCCTCCATAAGGAGGGAAAGCCTCAAAAGGTAATTGCAAAAGAAGTTGGATGTTCCCAAAGTGCTGTATCAAAGCACATTAATAGAAAGTTATGTGGAAGGGAAAAGTGTGGAAGAAAAAGGTGCACAAGCAGCAGGGATGACCGCAACCTGGATAGGATTGTCAGGAAAAGGCCATTCAAAAGTGTTGGGGACTTTCACAAGGAGTGGACTGAGGCTGGAGTCAGTGCATCAAGAGCCACCACACACAGACGGATCCTGGACATGGGCTTCAAATGTCGTATTTCTCTTGTCAAGCCGCTCCTGAAAAACAAACGTCAGAAGCGTCTTACCTGGGCTAAAGAAAAACAGACCTGGTCTGTTGCTCAGTGGTCCAAAGTCCTCTTTTCTGATGAGAGCAACTTTTGCATCTCATTTGGGAACCAAGGACCCAGAGTATGGAGGAAGAATGGAGAGGCACACACTGCAAGATGCTTGAAGTCCAGTGTGAAGTTTCCACAGTCTGTGTTGATTTGGGGAGCCATGTCATCTGCTGGTGTTGGTCCATTGTGCTTCATTAAGTCCAGGGTCACCGCAGCCGTCTACCAGGAGATTTTGGAACACTTCATGCTTCCTTCCGCAGACGAGCTTTATGGGGATGCTGACTTCATTTTCCAACAGGACTTGGCACCTGCCCACACTGCCAAAAGCACCAAAACCTGGTTCAATGACCGTGGGATTACTGTGCTTGATTGGCCAGCAAACTCACCTGACCTGAACCCAATAGAGAATCGATGGGGCATTGCCAAGAGAAAGATGAGAGACATGAGACCGAACAATGCAGAAGAGCTGAAGGCCGCTATTGAAGCATCCTGGTCTTCCATAACACCTCAACAGTGCCACAGGCTGATAGCTTCCATGCCACGCCACATTGAGGCAGTAATTGCTGCAAAAGGGGCCCAAACCAAGTACTGAGTACATATGCATGCTTATACTTTTCAGAGGTCCGATATTGTTCTATGTACAATCCTTGTTTTATTGATTGCATGTAATATTCTAATTTTCTGAGATTGTGGATTTGGGGTTTTCATGAGCTGTAAGCCATAATCATCACAATTATGACAAATCACGGCTTGAACTGTCTTGCTTTGCATGTAATGAGTCTATCTCATACATTAGTTTCACCTTTTAAGTTGCATTACTGAAATAAATTAACTTTTGCACGATATTCTAAGAGTGTGTGTGTGTGTGTGTGTTGGATTTTCTGTATCAGTTTGTTTGGATTTATGGTGATGGTTAATTAATTATTTAGGTCTTTTTTTGTATAGTTGGAATTACAGTATGTTGATTATAATATGCTGTAACATATGAGAAATGATTTGTTTTTTTTTGTTTTCATTTTGTTAAATAAAGGTATTTCCAAATATGAGAGTAAAGCTATAGTGGTGTAGATGAGATGCACCTGTGCAACCACACCCTGTGTTTAGGTATATAGAGTGATCTTATGATGTCTAGCATTAAACTGTAGCTTGATGAAGAGCAGTGTTATGCTTGAAACTGCGCAGTCGTGCTAATTTCTATATGAGGGTACACCTTGAAGTATAAGGATTTTTGCAACTCAGAGATCTTGTTCTCATTTTGTTTTTGGATATTTTATATGGATGGAATTATGGGATCCCATCGTTAATGAGATCCCCAACTGATACGATTTGCAACACAACAGAAGTTACCTGCTCCACTTTTTGTGATATATAAAATTTGAGTGCTATCCAGTGTTGACCCATCAACTTTTCTGGTGTATGATCAATATCAATGTGCCTTTCGTGCTAAAGCCTATATAGTCATGGAAGGTATAAACTTCAAGTGATCGCAAGCAAGTTTGTGAACATGTGGCCTTTGAAAAGGATTTCTTCAATAAGCCCATAAACACCTAGGTGAACCTATAATATCATACATCATCTCCTCCATGAAAGGGATTGTGGGGGGAGCATGATGGAACCCCTTTCATTCTGGATGAAGATAACTAGCAGGGAAAGCTCTTTCCCTTTACAAGTTTGATATCTACAAAATTAGAGAGAACCAAGCAGCAGAGGCCTCAAAGATACTAACTTATAGTCAAGCACCTCTTGGTCATGGCAGCTTCAGGACTGACTGATTGGAATGTTTTTAAAAAGCATTTTTTCAGATTTGGAAGTGGTATCACCTCGTTAATGTTAATGTTATAAAAACTTAATTTAGAATATTCCAATCCCAAGCTAATATTACCACACTTGAACAAATGTGTTTACTGAGCCATTGAGGAATTTAAATGAACTGTAAATTAGCCCACAGGCATACATAACAAGTTTGCATCAGCCTGCAAATCTCCTAGCAATTTTTCCCACCCCTCAACAACCAAGTTCAAGGGAAGGGGGCTAACCAGTATATCGGAATACAAATGTCCGTGGTCCTGGACAGGCAAGGTGCACTGCTGGTGCTGCTTGCCCCACGGCTAACCATATGCTACTCAGTCACTTACAAATAGGGCCAAATTTAGTTGATGTGCCCCCCTGGGCCATCATTATTCTGGTGCTTCATGTCACTAGATATTGTTTCTTGCACACAGTGCTGTGGAAGTCGTACAATATGATGATGTTTTTAACTAAATATACAAACAAATATATAACTAAAATAATAAAACAAACACAAATTTATTTTGCCCCTGTGCCTAAAAAATGCCCTCCTAGACCCTGACCTATGGTGACTGAACAGTATATGCTTGATTTATGTAAAGATTAATGGTAGTCATCTCTATAAATACATCAAGAACTGAAGTTGAAGCCTGCTCAGGAGTCAGGGCCATAATGGTGACCAAATAGACTGCTTTGATGATATTTCTGCCACTGCTATGGAATTTAGTGAAATACATTAGATGGCAATGAAACATTATTACTTTTCGTGCAGCAACTTGACAGGATCCAATTTCTATCAGTTTGATTTATGATAATTGTAATATCTGCATACCACCTTCACTCATGTACAGTATCATCACTAAGTGAATTATTTTGCTTAGTGCCACATGATACATGCTCTTGAGTTTATAGACAATTTAGAGGAAATTCTGTCATTTATATGTGGTTTTCTTATACAGTGAATCATGAAAAAAGCAATCATTAGCATATTTAATAAAGACGCAATGGGGCTTTTTATTTTATTTCAAAATTATTAAGTGACACTGTGCTGATGCTGTGCAATTTGCAAGTCATTAAGACATAAACCGAACTAGTTGTAGGAAAATAATTACTAAAATCATTTACATCCTGCAGGAGAAGGCTTGATATGCAACATTTATTGTGGTTAAAAAGCACTGTCATTGTATTGCTAAGGAAGGACTGTGAAATTTATACAGGAAATAATTGCATGTAAAGGAAACTTGTGTTAGAAAAAAAAGAAAATCTTCTATTTCAGATTTGCTTGTAAGTCCTCATGCACACTGGATGTTTTTACAGCTGCTGTTTTTGGCTTTTTTTTTTCTACAGCCAGTAAAATCGCCAGCATGTTATCCTATGTGTCCATACATACATAGGCTGTAATCAGCAATTTTTGACAGGGGCGTTTTTTGGCTGGAAAAAAAAACTCAGCGCTTGTGGGTTTCTAGGGTTTTTCAGCTGTAAAAATGCAATAAAACATGGCAAACCATGGCAAAATGTGGTAAAACGCAGCAAACCAGCATTTTCTTTGTTTTTTTGAGCAAAAAAAGTTTGTTTTTAGTTAAAAAAAATGCAAATGCGGCAAAACGCTAATGCAAAAACTGCTGAAAAACTTGCGTTTTTAACGTGGTTTTACCCGCCTCCTACCCGCCATATAAGGAAATGACGGGTGCAAGGCGGTTCTCTCATTATGGGAGGACATCATATGACGTCCTTCCACTCCAGCCACGCGTGCGCGGCTCCGGGGGCACGCAGCGCGGCGATTAGTGGTGCGCTGTGTCCCTTGGATCACCGTTCAACGGAAAGAGCCGTAGACGTCAGCTCATTCATGTGATCAGCTGTGTCCAATCACAGGTGATCGCATGTAAATAAGGAAATGCCGGTTATCGGCATTTCTCTCCTCACAAGCTGTCACGCTGACAGCTCGTGAGGAGAGGAGAGCCGGTAATTGGCGTTCCTCAGACAGGACATGTACAATGATCATCAGAGCACTGATGATCAGTGTGCCCTGATGATCAGTGTTGCCCCAGCAGTGCCATCTGTCAGTATCCATCAATGCCAGCTGTCAGTAGTGCTCATCAATGCCACCTACCAGTGCCCATCAGTGCCACGTCAATGCCACATATCAGTGCCTACCAGTGCACATCAATGCCACATATCAGTGCCCATCTGAGCTTCCTTTCAGTGCTACCTATCAATGCCAGTCAGTGCTGCCTCTCAGTGCCCATCAGTGATGCCTGTCAATGCCCATTGGTACCACCTACCAGTGCCTCCTCATCAGTGCCCATCACTGCAGCCTCATTAGCGCACATCAGTAAAGGAGAAAAATCACTTATTTACAAAATGTTATAACAAAAACTAAGAAAAATTATGGGGTGCTTGGCAAAGCTGACATATAGGTTCATCCTGTTCCTGGAAGCAGACTCCAGTAGGAGGGTCAACTCTATGGGTTATGAATATTTATCTAACCCAACTGATCACTGATAATCTGTATTTGAATTCTGACTGTAGGAGACAATTAATGTGTTGGAACACCTTTCTAGAGTTCTCCTTCTCTGGAGGCCTCTCCTTGGGAAAATGACTGTCTAAGGAGTGTTGATTGGTCCTTGCTTCAGTCCTTTGCTGAAAGCCCAAGAGTTTGAATTAAAGCTGGAATGATTTCCGAATGGATGTTGAGCTTACAAGGAATTTTCTTGCTGAAAGAGTGTTGCAGAGGAGCTGGGTAGAAGCTACTGCTGAACAGAAGGTCCAGAGCCAGATAGATTAGAGTCAAAAGGGTGAGAGGGTCAAGTTAGATTGATTAGATTGAGATTAACAGCAACTCAAGAAAGACTGTGACTGCTCTAAAAGAGTAATAGATCTGTCTGGCTTCTATTGTATTTACCAAGAACCTCATTCTAAAGGAGATAGAGCTGTTACTGTTGCTACTTCAGTGCACCCCTCCATTTTTATGCAATTTTTGGGTATCCTACACTACAAATCCTCTCTCCTGTCATTAAGTTCAGCAATAAAAGGTAAAAAGTCTAAAGTAAATGAACCTATTCATTAACATTATTATGTGGGTAGATGCCTGGTTACAGGTTAGGTTACATACAGGCACAGTGTTCCAGCATCTCAATAGGGGGCCAGTGCTATACTATCAAACTCATACATAAGTCTATATTTTAAATGTTTGGTGAAAAATCAGGGAATCAGAGATGGGATGAAGTTTTGGAGAAGGTGGAGTTGTGGTTTTGAAATGTTTTTGAACAGTTTGTTTTCACATTTTATTAAACTTTTAAGACAATACATTGTAGTACTGAGAAAAAAATACGTTCTCAAATAATACTATTAAATTGCTGTGTCACTGGCTAATTTGAACAAAGTTGAGGGCTTTAGCTTTATTTTTGATAGAAGACTTTTCTAATTTAAAAGAAAAATCTGTTGTAGCTATTGTACCTATTTCCACTATTCAATTCAGCCCTATTACCTCTCAATAAAAAAAATCAGGTGTCACAGCCAAAACTACATACAAAAATGCCTTTTCCAAGTTGTATTAAAACTGATTGGCTGTGCTGCTTATCTCCCTAGCATGTCACTTAGAGGACTGATGTTTTTCCTATGTTGCCTTCATAGTTATAATAAAAAGTGGCCCTCTCTCACTGTATGTTTTTTTTTTGTTTTTTTTTCATTTGTTCATGCCCCCCCATGTTAGTGACTAACATTTTATGTCCTTTTTGACAATCCTTTGCATATTAACCTTGAAAATGGGAAGAACGGATTTTAAATATTCATCCCCCATAAACTGCAAAAGGGTTTAGATTTAACTTTTTAACTGCAATTTTTGTACTTTTCTACGGATTTCGCGAACACCCTGTGAAATGAACCTAGACACATTCGCTCATCTTTACTCATCAACATTCTACTAAATTTTTTTACTGTTCTATTTTCATTGCATGCATTATTTTAGACCCAAAAATGTAATCACTGGGTCTTTCTGCTTATCTTTCTGATGTAGGAAGATCATGGTTGATATGAAGGGCAGGCAGGGTACTGTACATAGCTTGCTAATGCTTCACAGCATGCTGCCTCAGTTCCACTTTCAAGAACGCTGGGTCAGCTCCTGAAATGAGTTAAATATCAAAATGCCTTGATGACTGGGAGTCAGTCTGGAGGAATGAGAATACTATACGGACTGCTTTTGCATACAAACCACCCTTGGCAATGCCTGCATGTAATGCTGAGGCAAAGCCAATGAATGAAAGGAACAGGCTGGAGACAGTTTGGGGAGGAAAGCACTAGATGATGCTGGATGGTCTCCAGCCAGAAAATGAGTGACTGACATACCTGCTTTAATGCACTTTTAATATGCATTGAAATAAGCAGACTAAGCATTTTACATTGATGGAAATGTTGGAGCTCAGCTTAAGTGTAGCCATACAACAAACTACACATTAAAATGAACTTTTTTTGGAGGGTCCCTTCTGTTGCTGACCTTTCTCTTATAGCATATAGTTACCTAAACTGTGCAGTTCTGGCTAGGCTTACATTGTCCCTTCTGGTTCTGTAAAATGTTTTCAACATAATGTACATAGCCAGCCCCTCCCTACACCATATACCAGAATATCCAATTACAGTATCTTACTGGAAGATCTGTCTACAAATGTTGCAGGTTGCATAATGACCATTAATGTAAATCTACAGTTTCCCCTACAGGACTGATAAATAAAAAGTTTACATTGCAGACTTGCCTTTAAAAGAGCAGGCTCCAGGTTTTTTTTTCTTTTGATTAATTTTTACATTTAGTTGTATGCTTGCTTTTACCTTACATGATTCTTTGTTTCCTAAATTAAAATTCCTTACGTAATTATTTGCCCCAAAACATGTTTGGCTGCTTTAAGATCAAGATTATCTTACCCTTCAAACCGATCAATAAATGTTGCAGTTTTCATAAAGGAGACATTACTGATCCTCTCTCACTTCAAATTTGCTTTTCAAATATTCATGGCATTCCTACAACTTTAATTTACACAGAATTAATCTATCTGTACACATTCATTATACAAGAGCTGCCTCATAGATAATATTTAATTTGAGCATCACATTTCAGTTTACCTTCTATTAACCTTACCAAAATATATTGAGGACTGACCTTAGCCAACGTTTCTTCTGTCCCTAAGAAGATTACATTTCATGGTTTGTGTAGTACGGTACTGCATATTTCATAGGTACTTAGGTTATGCATAAAATATCTAAACAGATTAGAAATGCATGTCTTAGACTAATGAGCAGTCCTTGCCTATTAGTAATGAAAATTTACCAAACAGATCCTGGATATCGTTCCAACAACATTATAGCTTATATTCAGTTTAGAGATAACTGGTTATTTACAAATTAAAGTGTTACTAAACCCAGGACCCTGCATTCACTATATCTGGTTTCACACAGTACACAGAACATGGAAATACAATTATTTTGTTAAATATAAACTGCTAAACAGTTTTTCTCATCAGCAATTAGAGCAGTTTTGTGACTTCTATCACATGCACTCTCCCAAAGCATAAAGAAAACTCTAGCAATACACACCAAATTGAGCATGTGCAGCTTGCCACCTAGGCTCTGTTATATCAGCAGATGGATAGAGGACAGTAGAAGAAGGGTGGGATCAGAGAAGACAGGATCAAACAGCTTTTTTACACAATACAGAGGATTAACCACTTAGGTTCCACGGTGAGTATAACAAGCCACATTTTACTCATGTGGCTTTAGTAACACTTTAATTTAACTTTAAAGAGTCCCAAACATTAGAATTGTGGCCCCTTATTCACTTCTTACCCAGCTGCATGGAGTTCTTTGCATTCCTGTAAATTTTGCTGCTTTGGTTTACTCTTCGAATTCTAATATATAATGCAAATTTAATCTGTGTCTAATATGACTGCTACTAGAGTGTGTGCTTATCCAGTAGAAAGAAAAAGTCTACACGCCTGTAAAAATGGTTTTTGAGATGTAAAAAAATCAGACCAAGATAAATCCATTTAGAATTTTCTTCCACTGTTAATGTGACCTAGAATCTATACATTTCAATTAAAAACAAACTGAAATTGTTGTTTAATGGCAAACATAAATTATAAATGAAAAATAAAAATAAAACACTGTGGTTGCGTAAGTACATACCCACCCTTATAATAATGGATGTGGCTGTGTTCAGAATTAACCAATCACAAACTGATGTTAAATAGTAGTCAGTACCCACCTGCCATCAATGAAATTGACTCTGATCAAGCCTATATAAAGTTCAGCTGTTCTAGATAGATTTTCTTCTGACATATACTTAGTTGCATCTTACAACAAAAGTCATGGTCCTCAAAGAGCTTACAAAGCATCAAATAGATCTAATTGTTGTATCAGTCAGGAGAAAGTACAAACATTTTTTAAAGCATTAGATATACCATGGGACACAGCAAATGTGGTTATCAACAAGTGGAGAAAATATGACACAACAGTGATATTACCAAAAACTGGACATTCCTCCAAAAACAAAAGGAAGAAAACTGGACTGAAAGGCTGACAAGAGGCCTACAGAAACATGAAAGGAGCTGAAGAATTTTCTTTGCAGGTACTGGTTGTGTACTACATGTGACAGCAATCTCCCATATTCTTCATATGTCAGGGCTGTGGGGCAGAGGGGCTAGACAGAAGCCTTTTCTTACTAAGAAAAACATCCAAGCACAGTACATTTTGCAAAAGCCTACATTAGCCTGGCAGAAGCATGTGGAAAAACGTATTATGGTTTGATGAGACCAAAATTTAACTTTTTGACCATAATTCCTATGTTTGGCACAAAACCAACATTGTGTATCACCACAAAATACCACACTCACAGTGAAGCATAGTGGTGACAACACTATGTTTTGGGGCTTTTTTTCTTCAGCTGGATCTGGGGTTTTATTCAAGGTGAAGTGAATTATGAACAGTTCCAAATGTTAGTCAATTTTGGTACAAAACCTTCAGGACTCTGCTAAAAAGCAAAAGATGAAGAGGAATGTCACCTTTCAGCATGACAACGACCCAAAGCATACCTCCAAATCAACAAAAGAATGGCCTTCCTCACCAGAAGAAGATCAAAATTTTTGAATAGCCCAGCTGGAGCCTGAACCCGAATTCAACTGAAAATCTGTGAGTTGACCTGAAGAAGGCTGTGCACAGAAGAAGCCCTCAGAATCTGAATGATTTGGAGCACTTTTGCAAGGAAGAATTGGCAAAGATGCTTATAGACTCCTACCCCAAAAGACTGAATGCTAGAAAAAAAATCAAGAGGTGCTTCAACAAAGCATTATTTAGGCCTTTTCATATTTGTGCCACCACATTATTGTAAGTTTTTTTATTTTTCCCTTTAAACAGTTTGTTTTTAATTGAATTGCACTGAGTATAAGTCACATTAAATCAGAAGTGATTTATCTTGGTCTGATTTTTTTACATCTCAAAAACCTGGTATTTTTGCAGGGGTGTGTAGACTTTTTCTTTCCACTGTATGAGTGTGTTGTATATGTGTATAGTTGATGTGAGTTATATGAAGCTTGGCGCTCAGCATGTTGTACAGTTTCTGTATACAGCAAGTACTGTATGCCTGTAGGCCTAATGACTCACTTTTATGCTATTTTCTTCAAATTCAAATTTACGCAGAAAATATTGTTTCAGAACAATATATATATATATATATATATATATATATATATATATATATATAATTTTTTTTTTACAAGTGTGTATGAATGTAGTCAAGGCACATACTCAAAGGGTATCCTGAGAATGACTGCAAAAGTCTGGTATTCCCATATCCTTGTAATGATACAAATGTTGAAATCTTATCATGCATAGGTATTTTCCCACTGCTCACAGCAAAAAGTGTTTTGGGAAAATTACAAAGATATTCCATGCAGATTTAATAAGGTACCCACTGCTTCATAGATCAAACTCACTGTCATGCTATACAGAGGTTATACAAGGTAAATCACAGTTTAGAGATCCAGGTTATCTTGCTGGGAATAGAATTGCATCCATTACAGACACCATTAGTTTGTTTCATAACCCCAGCACAAAGAAGTTACATTGCAAACTACAAGAGAGCATTGGCATGGCATGACATAACAACATGACTGTTCTATTAGACTCAATACACCTACAAGTTCAGTAGATTACAAAATACAACACAAAATGTCCAAAGTGATTTCCATTGGACTAAGAAGATCATATCTAACTGTAGATATCTAAGCAGGGTTTCTTTCTAAAATACCTTGGTGAAAAAACATGGACATTTAAATTAGACAAGAGTATCACAAACAAACCCATTGCTTTGCATCTCTACATCTGCTTGGTGTATTCTCATTCATATATTTGCAATGACAGTGCACATGAAAGAATCCTGACCATTTTAAGAATAAGAAATCCTGGAACCATTTATGGTAAGGAACCTTAGAACTAACATTGTCTGTAGACTTAACTGTCTGTTTCTGTCTATGCGAGTGATTGCACTATTACATTGGTCTATCTAGAACTATTTCTGTCATTTGATGATAATTTCAAGCCTGATACTAGAGGTCAAGAAGTATAGCTAAGAGTATTATAAACTCCTAAAATGAATGACGCCTTCTGTGTATATATATAGATTTTTCACCCAAATCTCTTTGTAATAAAGAAGTTGGGCTGAGATCTGATCAGTAAAATACAGTTTTCCCAAATATAAATTAAAATATTTTATGGCTGCCACAATGGCACCAGATTTCACCGATTGGTGGTGATCTATTTATATGTAACTATTCTAGCGAAAGAGTAGCTTCATTCCCTGAAACCAGCACCCCCAATGTGTTTTTTTCCCTCTTTTTTAGTTTCCTGGGTTATCAGCAAAACACATATTTACCTGTCCATCAAATCCATTGTAGTTCTGCTGCAATGCTCCCAAGTACACCTCACACTGTGTCCTTTGATGCTATCTACTATGCAGGAGTCAGCTGCCTTTGCCAGGTTCTTGCAGCTGGCCCCATGTTGACACATGGACAGTGGGTTTAATATTCACACTGTGCTGAGCAAAAAAAAAAGAAAAAAGAGAGTTCCCCAGCTTTCTAATAATAATATAACTTAGTGAAGAAAATGGGAGTAAAGGTCTACTTTAGGGAATTCTGAAAACTTCTTAAATGGAATTTTGGTAAACTCTGAAAATAGCTGGCATGTAGCCTGTTTAATTCCTTGCTATTTCTGCACATACTTGAGATGCATATAAAATTCACTAAAGATTAGGCATTATTTTGAGTACAAAAGGGATCTTTCTGAGAATATTTTTCTTATATTCGTGGACATCTCCAAACAAATGTTGCTATACAGATCTATGTACTTTCCCATGAAAGATCACAAACGCCTTCATATACTGAGTCTCCAATCTCACTTTAAATAACTTTAAATTATTAGTATTATTATTAGAGATGAGCGAATCGAACATGACGAAGTGGAATTCGTTTCGAAGATTTGGAAAAATTCGATTCGCGACGAATCCGAAGATTAGCAAACTTCGGATGCACGAATCAAATTTTCCCAAAAATGGCGGCGACATGTGTGGCGACAGGAGAAAATGGACAGAGAAGATGGGGCGGGGATCTCTGGGAAGGCGCGCAGACAAGGCGCGCTGACCCATAATGCATTCATGAGTCATGAATCATGACATGTGATCGCATTAGCCAATCAGCAGCCAGCCAGCCAGCCAGCACTGTGTAATGGTGGAGCTATAAATCGCGGCCATCTTCGAATTCTCCATTAGCCTCCGGTCATTCAAGAGAGACAGACCTCTGTGTATTGAGGGACAGAGTTAGGGCCACAGAGACTTTAGGGCCACAGAATTGTTACTCAGGGACACAGAATTGTTACACAGGGACACAGAATTGTTACTCAGGGACACAGAATCGTTACTCAGGGACACAGAATCGTTACTTATTGTACGTTCAAAGAGTTAAATCCATTTAGACGCCGGCTGGCGGTAATATTTTTTGGGTGATTAGTGCATTCCAGTGACACAAACGTACAGTTTCCAGCCAATGGCAAGCTGCAATTGACCGATTGTGTACAATAAACTGACTTTCTGCTTCACAACCACTATTGTATGTTCAAAGAGTTAGATCCATTTACACGCCGGGTGGCGGTAATATTTTTTGGGTGATTAGCGCATTCCAGTGACATAAACGTACAGTTTCCAGCCAACGGCAAGCTGCAATTGACCGATTGTGCTAAATAAACTGACTTTCTGCTTCACAACCACTATTTTACGTTCAAAGAGTTAAATCCATTTAGACGCCGGCTGGCGGTAATATTTTTTGGGTGATTAGTGCATTCCAGTGACACAAACGTACAGTTTCCAGCCAACGGCAAGCTGCAATTGACCGATTGTGTACAATAAACTGACTTTCTGCTTCACAACCACTATTGTACGTTCAAAGAGTTAGATCCATTTACACGCCGGGTGGCGGTAATATTTTTTGGGTGATTAGTGCATTCCAGTGACATAAACGTACAGTTTCCAGCCTACGGCAAGCTGCAATTGACCGATTGTGCTAAATAAACTGACTTTCTGCTTCACAACCACTATTGTACGTTCAAAGAGTTAAATCCATTTAGACGCCGGCTGGAGGTAATATTTTTTGGGTGATTAGTGCATTCCAGTGACACAAACGTACAGTTTCCAGCCAACGGCAAGCTGCAATTGACCGATTGTGTACAATAAACTGACTTTCTGCTTCACAACCACTATTGTACGTTCAAAGAGTTAGATCCATTTACACGCCGGGTGGCGGTAATATTTTTTGGGTGATTAGTGCATTCCAGTGACATAAACGTACAGTTTCCAGCCAACGGCAAGCTGCAATTGACCGATTGTGCAAAATAAACTGACTTTCTGCTTCACAACCACTATTGTACGTTCAAAGAGTTAAATCCATTTACACGCCGGCTGGCGGTAATATTTTTTGGGTGATTAGTGCATTCCAGTGACACAAACGTACAGTTTCCAGCCAACGGCAAGCTGCAATTGACCGATTGTGCTAAATAAACTGACTTTCTGCTTCACAACCACTATTGTACGTTCAAAGAGTTAGATCCATTTACACGCCGGGTGGCGGTAATATTTTTTGGATGATTAGTGCATTCCAGTGACACAAACGTACAGTTTCCAGCCAACGGCAAGCTGCAATTGACCGATTGTGCTAAATAAACTGACTTTCTGCTTCACAACCACTATTGTACGTTCAAAGAGTTAAATCCATTTACACGCCGGGTGGCGGTAATATTTTTTGGGTGATTAGTGCATTCCAGTGACACAAACGTACAGTTTCCAGCCTACGGCAAGCTGCAATTGACCGATTGTGTACAATAAACTGACTTTCTGCTTCACAACCACTATTGTACGTTCAAAGAGTTAAATCCATTTACACGCCGGGTGGCGGTAATATTTTTTGGGTGATTAGTGCATTCCAGTGACACAAACGTACAGTTTCCAGCCAACGGCAAGCTGCAATTGACCGATTGTGCTAAATAAACTGACTTTCTGCTTCACAACCACTATTGTACGTTCAAAGAGTTAAATCCATTTAGACGCCGGCTGGCGGTAATATTTTTTGGGTGATTAGTGCATTCCAGTGACACAAACGTACAGTTTCCAGCCAACGGCAAGCTGCAATTGACCGATTGTGCTAAATAAACTGATTTTCTGCTTCACAACCACTATTGTACGTTCAAAGAGTTAGATCCATTTACACGCCGGATGGCGGTAATATTTTTTGGGTGATTAGTGCATTCCAGTGACATAAACGTACAGTTTCCAGCCAACGGCAAGCTGCAATTGACCGATTGTGCTAAATAAACTGACTTTCTGCTTCACAACCACTATTGTACGTTCAAAGAGTTAAATCCATATACACGCCGGGTGGCGGTAATATTTTTTGGGTGATTAGTGCATTCCAGTGACATAAACGTACAGTTTCCAGCCAACGGCAAGCTGCAATTGACCGATTGTGCTAAATAAACTGACTTTCTGCTTCACAACCACTATTGTACGTTCAAAGAGTTAAATCCATATACACGCCGGGTGGCGGTAATATTTTTTGGGTGATTAGTGCATTCCAGTGACATAAACGTACAGTTTCCAGCCAACGGCAAGCTGCAATTGACCGATTGTGCTAAATAAACTGACTTTCTGCTTCACAGCCACTATTGTACGTTCAAAGAGTTAAATCCATATACACGCCGGGTGGCGGTAATATTTTTTGGGTGATTAGTGCATTCCAGTGACATAAACATACAGTTTCCAGCCAACGGCAAGCTGCAATTGACCGACTGTGCTAAATAAACTGACTTTCTGCTTCACAACCACTATTGTACGTTCAAAGAGTTAAATCCATATACACGCCGGGTGGCGGTAATATTTTTTGGGTGATTAGTGCATTCCAGTGACATAAACGTACAGTTTCCAGCCAACGGCAAGCTGCAATTGACCGATTGTGCTAAATAAACTGACTTTCTGCTTCACAACCACTATTGTACGTTCAAAGAGTTAAATCCATATACACGCCGGGTGGCGGTAATATTTTTTGGGTGATTAGTGCATTCCAGTGACATAAACGTACAGTTTCCAGCCAACGGCAAACTGCAATTGACCGATTGTGCTAAATAAACTGACTTTCTGCTTCACAACCACTATTGTACGTTCAAAGAGTTAAATCCATATACACGCCGGGTGGCGGTAATATTTTTTGGGTGATTAGTGCATTCCAGTGACATAAACGTACAGTTTCCAGCCAACGGCAAGCTGCAATTGACCGATTGTGCTAAATAAACTGACTTTCTGCTTCACAACCACTATTGTACGTTCAAAGAGTTAAATCCATATACACGCCGGGTGACGGTAATATTTTTTGGGTGATTAGTGCATTCCAGTGACATAAATGTACAGTTTCCAGCCAACGGCAAGCTGCAATTGACCGATTGTGCTAAATAAACTGACTTTCTGCTTCACAACCACTATTGTACGTTCAAAGAGTTAAATCCGGTTTTATTTTTGGGGTGCTTATTGAATTAAAGAGTATGTCAGACAACACGCAGAGGAGTGGCAGAGGAGGCAATGTTTCAGGAGCGAGCAGACGTGGCAGCAGAGGAAGGGGTCGAGGCAGCACTAGTCGCAGCCAGAGGCCAGTGCTCCCGGTGTCATCCAGCGGTCGTGTCTCCACCGACAACCCTGCCGTCATCGATTGGTTGACTCGGTCGTCTTCCTCTTCCCAGGTCACCTCTGACACCTACAGCCAACGGTCGGTGGGTACGTCAGACACAACCGTTAGTTGGCATGGCCCGGGAGCAAGCCCACTGAAATCACGTGTCCTCGACCTGCCCCTGTCCTTTGCTGTTCCCTCACCAAGCGAAGTATCGCATGCTGTGGGCTCAGCCCCACTGTACAGTGAGGAAGAGCTAACAGAGGGTGGTCAGGAACGGGGGGAGACATCCGCCTCTTCAGCAGCCAGGCGAAGAAGTACTGGCGAGGAGAGTGGCTCGGTAGCCGGTCTAGAGACAGGTCTGTCTCCTGACCCACACGCAGCCGAGGGGGCTAGTAGTGACACGGAGACCCTAATTGATGATGATGAGGCTGATCGCACTTGGCAGCCTCGTCGTCATCAGGCTATTGCTTCCGCATCATCAGGAGAAGAGGGTGCCAGCTTGGCAGCGAGCAAAACAGTCGGTGGGTTGCCCAGGAGGCAGCAGGGTCGCAGCAGTGTCAGTGGAGGCAAACGGCCACGGAGTAGAGCACCAGCTCCACTGCAGCCTACCACCACGGCCAGTAGTGGTGCCGGTGTGCACGGAGGAAGTAGCAGTCAGCCAGTGAGGAGTATCGGGGGCAAAGTTTCCTACTCGGCGGTGTGGCAATTTTTCGTCAAGCCGCCCGAGGAAGTAAACGTAGCCGTATGTCGACTATGTGGCCAGAAAGTCAAGCGTGGCCAGGGGGCCCATGTTGGGACTACAGCGTTGCATCAGCATATGCAGCGTCGCCATTCGGTGGCCTGGGAAAACCGTGATAAAGATACGGCGGTTCTGCCTGCCCCAGCCCACGCTCCATCACCCGCTCCGTTACTTGCTCCGTCACCCGACGTCAATCGCCCTCTATCAGCCAGTCAAGGCTCCAACACCTCTGCTGAGGGGAGTTGTCGCTCGTTGGCATCTTCCGCTCGTTCAGATGCTCCTTCTCCTGCTACTCCTCTTCACGGATTCCGTCAGCAGTCTTTCTTGGAATCCGTTTCCAAGAGACAACAGTTTGCGAGCACGCACCCGACGGTGCAGAAGCTGAACGTCCTCCTGTCCAAGTTGCTGGTGCTGCAGTCCCTCCCTTTCCAAGTGGTGGACTCAGCACCTTTCCGAGAAATGATGGCTTGTGCCGAGCCGCGGTGGAGAGTGCCAAGCTGGCATTTCTTCGCCAAAAAGGCAGTGCCAGCCCTGCATTCACATGTAGAAGAGATGGTGGGCCAGTCTTTGAGCATGTCGGTCTCTGCCAAAGTGCACGGCAGCGCCGACGTGTGGAGCTGTAACTACGGTCAGGGACAGTACATGTCATTTACGGCCCACTGGGTGAACGTGGTGCCGGCACAGCCGCACCAGCAACTTGGACAGGTCACGCCGCTTTTGCCTCCACGTTTGCACGTCCTTGGTCCAGCAAAGATGTCCGCCTCTACCACCTCTTCTTCCGCCGTGTCCTCAGCCGCCACCCCCGTGCCAAGTCCCATTACCCGACCGGCATATCACATGTGCAGGGCGCAACGGTGTCACGCTGTGCTGCACCTGGTATGCCTTGGCGAACGTAGTCACACAGGGGAGGAACTTCTGAGTGTAATGAACAGAGAAATCGACAGATGGCTGTCTCCGCGCAAACTGAAAATCGGAACCATGTTGACCGACAACGGAAAGAACATGGTGTCTGCTCTGCGTCAAGGAAGGTTGTGCCATGCGCCATGCATGGCTCACGTGTTCAATCTGGTTGTCAAGCGGTTCCTAAAATCCACCATCCCACTGCAAGACATCCTTAAAATGTCACGTAAACTTTGCATGCATTTCAGCCATTCCTACACCGCAAAGCACACCCTCCTTGAGCTGCAGCGGCAGAACGGAATTCCACAGCATCGCCTGATCTGCGACGTTGCAACAAGGTGGAATTCAACCCTACATATGTTAGACCGCCTTTACGAACAGCGAAAGGCCATCACCGATTTCCTGATGTTACAAGCGGATAAAGGTACTCCCCTGTGTAACTTAGATGTCAGCCATTGGCAGCTCATGCGTGACACCTGCCGCTTTCTCAGGCCCTTTGAGGAGGCCACACTATTCGTGAGTCGGCAGGACTATGGGATGAACGACGTCATTCCTCTGTTGCACGTCCTGGAACAAATGCTGTTAACAATGGCTGGTCAGGGTGCGGTAGACGTGGCGCACAGATCTCAATGCCACATGACCCCTGTGGGGGCAGGACAGGAAGAAGAGGAGGAGGTAGAGGAGGACATTGGTGCTCAGGAATTATTGAGTGAAATGGGTGGTTTTTCCACTTAGCGGACAGGAGTGGAGGAGCAGGAGCATCTGGTAGAGGAGGAGGAGGAGACAGAGGACCCAGACGCACCGTGGCAGTATGCTGTGGAGATGGAGGCAGGGAGTCCCTCGCATTCCTTGGCACAAATGGCCCATAGCATGCTCGGTTGCTTGCGTAACGACAGCCGAATAATAACCATCAGACAGAGGGATGACTTTTGGCTGTCCACCTTGTTGGACCCTCGCTACCGTTCAAAAATGGTGGCCTTTTTCACACCTGCTGAGAGGGAGGCCAAAATAAAGTACTATAAAAACCACCTATGTAGTCAGTTGGTCTCTGCCTTTCTGCGCCAACGTCCATCCTCAGACACTGTGGGCCCTGTGCGCTCACGTTCCGCTGCCATGGCAGCAGGGGAGGGGTGGGGTGGTAGGAGCAGTGGCAGCTCCACCAGCAGCGGCTGCCTCAGTCTGCAGTCGATGATGAGTAGCTTTCTTCACCAGCGCAGTGAGGAAACTACTAACCAGCCGCAGCAGCAGCAGCATCAGGTGGACCTGGAGCAGGACCTCAAACAACAGGCTTGGGCCTACTTGGACAGCACCCTGCCAACCGAGGTAGACAATCCCCTTGACTACTGGGCAACGAAACTTGACCTTTGGCCCCAACTAGCTGAATTTGCCCTTGAAAGGCTGTCATGCCCGGCCAGTAGCGTGGCATCGGAGCGCGTGTTTAGTGCGGCAGGAGGTATTGTAACTCCGCGGAGGACACGACTGTCCACCCAAAGTGTGGAGAGACTCACGTTTGTGAAAATGAATCAGGCGTGGATTAGTCTGGATTTCAAACCACCAGTTCCTGACACAACTGACTAAATCCGCCATGAATCATGCCCCAAATATGTTATTAGGGACAAATAGGCCGCTGTCTTTACAACTTTATAATTCCATGCAGTATATAGCCCTATCGGCCACTTTCTGGCATCCAGTTGCTGTAGCCCCCATCACCACACTGTGCCACGAGCCCCTGTACCGCCTTCTCATACTGCTGCCAGATCCATCCTCTGCCATGTGCGTCTTTGTCGTCTGCTCACGCTGCTGGGTTCCAGTTTTAAACCTAGGCCTGTGTATGGCTTCCGAATACTGCTGCATCCACCGCCACCCTGCGCCATGTGTCCCTGTCGTCTGCTCACGCTGCTGACGGCTTCCGCTTTTTAACCGAGGCCTGTGTTTGGCTTCCGAATACTGCTGCATCCACCGCCACCCTGCGCCATGTGTCTCTGTCGTCTGCTCACGCTGCTGACGGCTTCCGCTTTTTAACCGAGGCCTGTGTTTGCTTCCGAATACTGCTGCCTCCACCGCCACCCTGCGCCATGTGCCACTTTCAGGTCTCCTTACACTGTTGGTGGGTTCCATTTTGTGATAGGGTGCTGTATGGCCTTCCATTGCTGCTGCCTCCACCGCCACCCTGCGCCATGTGCCTCTGTCGTCTGCTCACGCTGCTGACGGCTTCCGCTTTTTAACCGAGGCCTGTGTTTGGCTTCCGAATACTGCTGCATCCATCGCCACCCTGCGCCATGTGCCTCTGTCGTCTGCTCACGCTGCTGACGGCTTCCGCTTTTTAACCCGAGGCCTGTGTTTGGCTTCCGAATACTGCTGCATCCACCGCCACCCTGCGCCATGTGTCTCTGTCGTCTGCTCACGCTGCTGACGGCTTCCGCTTTTTAACCGAGGCCTGTGTTTGGCTTCCGAATACTGCTGCATCCACCGCCACCCTGCGCCATGTGTCTCTGTCGTCTGCTCACGCTGCTGACGGCTTCCGCTTTTTAACCGAGGCCTGTGTTTGCTTCCGAATACTGCTGCCTCCACCGCCACCCTGCGCCATGTGCCACTTTCAGGTCTCCTTACACTGTTGGTGGGTTCCATTTTGTGATAGGGTGCTGTATGGCCTTCCATTGCTGCTGCCTCCACCGCCACCCTGCGCCATGTGCCTCTGTCGTCTGCTCACGCTGCTGACGGCTTCCGCTTTTTAACCGAGGCCTGTGTTTGGCTTCCGAATACTGCTGCATCCATCGCCACCCTGCGCCATGTGCCTCTGTCGTCTGCTCACGCTGCTGACGGCTTCCGCTTTTTAACCGAGGCCTGTGTTTGGCTTCCGAATACTGCTGCATCCACCGCCACCCTGCGCCATGTGTCTCTGTCGTCTGCTCACGCTGCTGACGGCTTCCGCTTTTTAACCGAGGCCTGTGTTTGGCTTCCGAATACTGCTGCATCCACCGCCACCCTGCGCCATGTGTCTCTGTCGTCTGCTCACGCTGCTGACGGCTTCCGCTTTTTAACCGAGGCCTGTGTTTGGCTTCCGAATACTGCTGCATCCACCGCCACCCTGCACCATGTGTCTCTGTCGTCTGCTCACGCTGCTGACGGCTTCCGCTTTTTAACCGAGGCCTGTGTTTGGCTTCCGAATACTGCTGCCTCCACCGCCACCCTGCGCCATGTGCCACTTTCAGGTCTCCTTACACTGTTGGTGGGTTCCATTTTGTGATAGGGTGCTGTATGGCCTTCCATTGCTGCTGCCTCCACCGCCACCCTGCGCCATGTGCCTCTGTCGTCTGCTCACGCTGCTGACGGCTTCCGCTTTTTAACCGAGGCCTGTGTTTGGCTTCCGAATACTGCTGCATCCACCGCCACCCTGCGCCATGTGCCTCTGTCGTCTGCTCACGCTGCTGACGGCTTCCGCTTTTTAACCGAGGCCTGTGTTTGGCTTCCGAATACTGCTGCATCCACCGCCACCCTGCGCCATGTGTCTCTGTCGTCTGCTCACGCTGCTGACGGCTTCCGCTTTTTAACCGAGGCCTGTGTTTGGCTTCCGAATACTGCTGCATCCACCGCCACCCTGCGCCATGTGTCTCTGTCGTCTGCTCACGCTGCTGACGGCTTCCGCTTTTTAACCGAGGCCTGTGTTTGGCTTCCGAATACTGCTGCATCCACCGCCACCCTGCACCATGTGTCTCTGTCGTCTGCTCACGCTGCTGACGGCTTCCGCTTTTTAACCGAGGCCTGTGTTTGGCTTCCGAATACTGCTGCCTCCACCGCCACCCTGCGCCATGTGCCACTTTCAGGTCTCCTTACACTGTTGGTGGGTTCCATTTTGTGATAGGGTGCTGTATGGCCTTCCATTGCTGCTGCCTCCACCGCCACCCTGCGCCATGTGCCTCTGTCGTCTGCTCACGCTGCTGACGGCTTCCGCTTTTTAACCGAGGCCTGTGTTTGGCTTCCGAATACTGCTGCATCCACCGCCACCCTGCGCCATGTGCCTCTGTCGTCTGCTCACGCTGCTGATGGCTTCCGCTTTTTAACCCGAGGCCTGTGTTTGGCTTCCGAATACTGCTGCATCCACTGCCACCCTGCGCCATGTGTCTCTGTCGTCTGCTCACGCTGCTGACAGCTTCCGCTTTTTAACCGAGGCCTGTGTTTGGCTTCCGAATACTGCTGCATCCACCGCCACCCTGCGCCATGTGTCTCTGTCGTCTGCTCACGCTGCTGACGGCTTCCGCTTTTTAACCGAGGCCTGTGTTTGGCTTCCGAATACTGCTGCATCCACCGTCACCCTGCACCATGTGTCTCTGTCGTCTGCTCACGCTGCTGACGGCTTCCGCTTTTTAACCGAGGCCTGTGTTTGGCTTCCGAATACTGCTGCCTCCACCGCCACCCTGCGCCATGTGCCACTTTCAGGTCTCCTTACACTGTTGGTGGGTTCCATTTTGTGATAGGGTGCTGTATGGCCTTCCATTGCTGCTGCCTCCACCGCCACCCTGCGCCATGTGCCTCTGTCGTCTGCTCACGCTGCTGACGGCTTCCGCTTTTTAACCGAGGCCTGTGTTTGGCTTCCGAATACTGCTGCATCCACCGCCACCCTGCGCCATGTGTCTCTGTCGTCTGCTCACGCTGCTGACGGCTTCCGCTTTTTAACCGAGGCCTGTGTTTGGCTTCCGAATACTGCTGCATCCACCGCCACCCTGCGCCATGTGTCTCTGTCGTCTGCTCACGCTGCTGACGGCTTCCGCTTTTTAACCGAGGCCTGTGTTTGGCTTCCGAATACTGCTGCATCCACTGCCACCCTGCGCCATGTGTCTCTGTCGTCTGCTCACGCTGCTGACGGCTTCCGCTTTTTAACCGAGGCCTGTGTTTGGCTTCCGAATACTGCTGCATCCACCGCCACCCTGCGCCATGTGTCTCTGTCGTCTGCTCACGCTGCTGATGGCTTCCGCTTTTTAACCTAGGCCTGTGTATGGCCTTCAATTGAAGCTGCTTCTGCTCCGCCACTCTGCCATTGGACTCTTGATAGTCGTCTCCCCACGCTGCTGCTGGGGGGACTTTTTAACATAGGCCTCTGTATGGCCTTCAATTTTAGCTGCTTACGCTCCGCCACTCTGCCATGGGCCCCTGTACCGCCTCCTCATGCTGCTTCCAGGCCCGTAATCTGCCATGGGCCCCCGTACCGACTCCTCATGCTGCTGCCAGGCCCGTAATCTGTCATGGGCCCCTGTACCGCCTCCTCATGCTGCTGCCAGGTCCAGAGTGTGTCATGGGTCCCTGTACGGCCTCCCATTGCTGCTGTCTCCATCGCCACACTCTGCCATGTGCCACTTTCAGGTCTCCTCACACTGCTGGTGGGTTCCATTTTGTCATAGGGTGCTGTATGGCCTCCCATTGCTGCTGCCTCCACCGCCACACTGTGGCTCCACACTCTGGTTTTGGCCCCGTGACTGCCCAAATGAGTGAAGTGTGCGGTGATTCTAAGATCGACGGCACTCATCTGCATGTCATACTGACTGACAGTATTATTTCTCTTCCCCAGCAGACTCCAAGGGCATTTAAATTAAAGGTACAGTGTTCTGCACTAATATAAAGGCTCTCTGAAGCCTAGAAACACCCTTTTTATAAGTTAAATTCGCAGCGAATATATTCGCCTCGAATCAAATTTATTCCGCGAATTCGGCGAATCAGCCGAATCGAATATTTGAATAATTCGCTCATCTCTAATTATTATATTATACAGGATTTATACAGCGCTAACAGTTTGCGCAGCACTTTACAAAATGAAGGTAGACGTTACAGTTACAATACAATTTGGTACAAGAGGAAAGAGAAGGCCCTGCTCCTTAGAGTTTACAATCTAGGAGGAATAACTTTCTCTTTATTATGTCTATAATAAAACAAAAGAGGAAAGACATAAAGGGGCTGATTTACTAAGAATAAGGTGAAGCAATAGAAGTTAAACACCAAACTTCACCTAATTGAAACCGTTAAGACCTTGATGTGGTAAACAGAAAAACGTCTTCATAAAGGAAAATGTCTATTAGTAAATGTGGATTAAAATGTCGCAATCCAACACATCAAACAGCGTGTTTGAGAAATACATGTTCAATGACAGTATGTGGTATGTGTAACATTGAACCAAGGGATAGCCAACAGAGGAAATTAAGAACAATCCAGCAATGAATGTAGGCATAATAAGGGTTTCAAGCAAATAACCTTACATATATCAGTCCAGTAATCAAGAGTAGATGGATATAAAAGCAGTTTGTGTAGGAATATACAAACATATAGTGAAAGGCTGAAATGCCTATTGCAGTTTGCAATGTGCAACGTCTTCCCATGTATAAAGACAGAAAAATACGACCTGTAGAGAAGGGAGATCCAAACTCACTTTAAAGTGGACTTTTATTCCTTCTTTTCTTCATTAAGGAATATTACTTCTTTACCCGCCTTTCAGGAGACCGCAAATACAACATTTTCAGGAGTAGAAATATCTTCTTTTAGGCAGTGCACCCCATGCTTCTACCCTTCTTGCATTAATTAGAATGAAGTTCCCAGCTGCCTGATGTCAATTTGGTCTCATGTCAAGCATTTCAGGAGGCTTCAGGGGGAATCATGAACACACTTTTCATGCACTGCTGTCCATCATCAGGGGGCAACCAAAATGAACTTGGAAGAGGCAGTTAGCTCCTGATGTGGTCAGCAAAGAAGATGGTTGTACAGGACCTGACATGCAGTGGGCTTCAGTGTATTGCAGCAAGACAGTGCTGAAATTGTTGGAAATGTATGTTTTGATGCTAACAAACCCGGGAATCCATGTAAGAGTGGAGAGAAAAAAATCACATATGGAGTGAAGTTCCTCTTGAAATTGGGCCACGGGTGCTACATTCAGCAGCTCTCACAATGAAAGCTTACTTTTCCCGTGGTACACAATAAAGGTAAGATAATGCATTCTGCTATGGAACCATAGCTCCGGCAGCCTTTTGTGCTCCGTGTTTACTGAGAATCACTCAATTTTATCCGTGTGGATCTACCTATATTTTCAAAATATATATGGTATTTGTGAGCGTATTATTGTGTAAGATCCAAGAAACCGGTCAGGACAGAAAAATGGGAGCTGTCATTGCTAATACGTTTTTGAAGATGAAAGCACCACAGCTATTGTTTTTACCTTTACTATGATACTTAGTGGCTTACTGACATTACTTGACAAAATAAGCATGCATCCAGAAGCTATCTTGGTTGTACTTCTCCTAGAGATCACATGAGTACAGTTCCTTCTGCACTCCTGTGATCTGTCACTCAGCTGGTCCAGGCTCAGGAAAGATCCCGACTTTGGAGTCGGGATCCATCCATATACTTGGACCAAAAGCTGACTCAGCCTTGCAGCAAGTGAGTGCTAGGGGGCAGAGCAAGACTGACAATTACCAGCTCTCTGCAAACTGAAGACCGGTCCGGGAGCTAAACGATCTGTGTTTTTTGATTGCTCAGTTCTCGGTCTTAGAGCTAGTGGGGAACCGATTGGAGTGATGCTATATCCAGCTAGGTGAGTAGAAATGTTTTTTTTAAAACCAACACTTCTCTTTTAATACCATGTTTAAAAACATAGCTAATCATGGTAAAATAACAGAACTTTACCTGTGGCGAAAAAGGAGAACACAAGGTATTAAGGCTTAACAGTAGTCTCCCACTGTTCTTCCCTTTCTATAATCCTCTACCCCTACAAGCTACTATTTTTAACTGATGTTATCTTGGAAATGCATTAAAGTGACTTTATTAAAAGATACAAGCAACTTATAAAGGTAACCAGTAACACAGTATTTTAGAGTTAGAAATAAACAAAGAATTGTTAAAAGTAAGAACAGGACAAAGAGGTCGACAAAATGAACCACAGAGGACAGTAGAGGGTGGTTGTAAAGATTCTTCCAGCGGTTTTCTGTGCAACAGAACAGAGATTTAAGGAATGGGCAGTGGCATAGGGAAGTACTAAGTAAGTATTACATCTCCTTTCTTTTAATTTTTAATTCTGCTACAAAACTATTTTAAAACACCATTTTCTTTTATTTTAAATGCACATTATGCCTGCACATAGCAGTGCTTTCCATATATTCACTATATGTTCTCTGTTACTTCCAAAAAGTCAAATTAGAAACGCACATGTGCTTTTTCTGAGTATGGTAGATGAACTCTCCATAGTCAGTTACTTGCAGAAGTAGGAGAAAGTCATAATGAATTATGTAAAATATTTCAGCATACTGGACCTCCCTGATATGCACTGTGGGTCTCTTGAGAGTCTTCTGTTGGAGTCATTAGCATAACCTATCAGCAGTTTAACTCAAATCTGCCAAGTCCGTATGTATAATGACATCACTACACCATCATTCCCCCATTGGGACACTGTTAATTTTTCACATCTAGAACCAACAAACATATCGCTGCAATTGAAGGGGACTTTGAGCACAAATTCCCTACATTTTGCACACATATCCTACAATCTGGCATTTTGTGACAATCTCTCTATTTATTGCCCCAATATTGTCTACATGTATTTTATTAAAATATTTATTACTCTGCAACACTGCGAGAAAAAAAACACCTAAGGAAATATTATTTCTATCATCTGTAACATGTAGCACGGGACTGCCCCTGTACCTTTCTGACTGATTGATATTCAGTACAATTTATATACATCATGCATAATAAGTGATAATAATGGTAAAAGCATAAATCTTCAGTTGGGATTACATCCTAGAATATCATTTCCAGTGTTTACAGAGTCGTAAATCTGTGAGATGCAAACAACTTTCTCAGTTCTTCAAGCAGAACAACAGGATCCAGACCTGAGGATCATATAATTTTATATGCATAAAGAAAATTCATTATGCTCTGACACTTCTTCCCTGGCTTCGAAATTAACATTCGTGCCCCTGGCTATCAAACATCAGTGCACAAAATTATTCACAAAGGGTTTAAGGTTCAAGTGGTAAATCCAGTCATCTGCAAAATGTTGACCCACGTGAGTCAGAACAGAGAGCTTGATCTTTCAATATGATGAAAATGTAATTTTATAGATGCCAAGGCGAAGTTCAAAAGTGACACACAGTGTCATCCAGATAAGCAGTTTTGCCGAAAGCAATGCCACACTTCATAAGCATTTTTTTTGCTGGTGCTACCTATTATGCTTACAGAACTGCTAAACCATGGGAAATGTTTTAATGAGTGACACTTCCTAATGACACTCTTGTTTGTTTTTGATTGCTATGCACTACACCCATCTGTCAACAGCAATACTTGCATGTTTAAAAGTTTTCAATAGGTTGTAACAAATGGCCTTCCCTGAATAATGAATATAGCGTTATGCAGTATTGTAAAGTTGTCATTAGAAAATAAAATAGAACTAAAAAATGACTTAAGGGCAAAGGGACCTAAGGGACTTTTATGTGCTTCATGAAGTTGAGGACCAGCAAGGGATAAGGAAAAACTGTGATCAAGACAAAAGTCATCTCTAAAGTTACATAAGATCAGATCCACCTGGTATTTCTTTAGAGGGAATCTTTTCTCTAGCATTTAATGTGTTCTAAGTTATTACTTCATTGGCTAGAAATTATGGGACTGAATTCTGCATTTTAAATGTTTGCCCTGTTATATTTTTGTTAATCTAATCTCCTGTTAGTGAATGATTAGGGGAACCAAACTACTTTAGCTGGGGTTTTAAGAGGCCCAACACCAATTTTGTCCTTTTCTCTTTAAACACTGGGCCAGTACTGAAGAAGTATGGGCTGGTATCAGTGTTGCAAAATACAGCACTCTAAACTTTCCTGTTTCTATATGAATATCAGCCATATGAGTGTGCCTGGTAGCTGATATCAAAGACCAAATTTACTCTATATGTAAAAAAAAGCACAATTTGTATTACAAATATTCACTTAAAAATTCCTCCCCATGTTCTTGCTGTATAACATGGCCAGTTGGCCAGTATCAGAAAAGAAAAGCACACTTGACCTGACAGTAGATGCTGCACCCAAACAACCATTCTGGTTTATGGATACAAAAGCTGCTTGTCCCTGTCAAAGTCCTACCTTTCCTCAGGGCTTGTGCTGCTCCATGTGCTGGCATCCATTTTAGGTGTCTGCAAAGCATTGTGGGATCCTTTATGCTTTCAGCCCCCTGCGGCTCCTCCCTCAGGAGATGGCGGCTTATCACATATAAGTCTGCTGTCCATTGCATTCGTGTCCTGTCTGTTTCACAGCAGCAAGCTCCTGTTTAGTTTCTCATTGCTCTCCTGGATACCGACTCGGCTTTGGCAAGACTCCTTCCTGGCTTCTGACACCGGCTCTGGCGACCATCCTTCCTGGCTTCTGACCCCGGCTCTGGCGACTATCCTTCCTGGCTTCTGACCCCGGCTCTGGCGACCATCCTTCCTGGCTTCTGGCCCCAGCTCTGGCGACCATCCTTCTTGGCTTCTGACCCCGGCTCTGGCGACCATCCTTCCTGGCTACTGTTCTACCAAGTCATCCGCTGTTGCTGTTGGACTTGCATAGACTCTGTCTTGTTGTTGTATAATAAACCTACCTTTAATTGCACCTCCTTGTGTGTCTGGCTCCTCGCTCCCTGACAGTCCCCTCATAGCTGCATGGGAACAACTTCTGCCTCATCTTTCAGTCTCCCAGACATGATGTTAAAGTGGGGCTTATGTGGGCTAAATTGCACCACAATAATGTTTTGTGTTCCACTGCAAACAAAGAGCAGCTTTTGTAGGATCACCAACAACTTCATGCTACTGTTGTTGCAGCAGACCCCATAAAAATAAATAAAACACCTTAACAAAACTAAGCAAAAATTAAATAGAGATGAAGGACAAGAGTAAAGTAACTAAAAAAACAACAACAATCGTAAAACACTAAAAAAAGGGATATAAATACTAACTAAAATTAAAAAACAAAAAAGCAATGAAATCCCCCCCAAAAAATGAAATAGGGGGAATAGTAGCAACACAGCAAGGGAACCTGCTGCTGACACAATCACACACATACACACTATAAATATATCCAAAATAGTGGCACACAGTATAATGATAAAACATTACTCAATTATAACATATGTAAAAATAAACAAATCAAAAACTAGTATGCAAATATAATTACATATCCCTAAATAAATGATAAATAATAATAATAAACCAGTCCCAAATGTCCTTATTATCTTACAATAATTTATATTATGCTATAATGTTCATTTATTAATACGTTTTATTAATGTGCCATTAAAATCAATCTTTCACCACATGTAAGTTTCCCTTCACCAACAAATGGATGCTCTCACCTTGAATTCTGATCTAATAACAGGTCTTGTGCATTTTCCCCTTAACCACTTGTGCTCCTGAGGATTTACCCCCCGTCCTGACCAGGCCATTTTTTGCGTTACAGCGCTGCGTTATTTAACTGACAATTGTGTGGTCATGCAATGCTGCAACCAAATGAAATTTATGGACTTTTTTTTCCCACAAATTGAGCTTTCTTTCAGTGGTATTTGATTGTCTGTGCATTATTTATTTTTTGCACTATATATAAAAAATATAAAAAAGACCAACAATTTTGAGAAAAAAAACAATATTTTTGACTTTTTGCTGTTAAACGTGTCCAGTAAAAAAATTAAACAAATCAAATTTCATCATAAATTTAGGCCAAAATGTATTCTGCTACATGGCTTTGCTGAAAAAAAAACCCAATACGTGTAAATTAATTGGTTTACGTGAAAGTTATAGCGTTTACAAATGGTGGTATAGATACTGGATTTTTTTTTCTTTTACTAGTAATGGCAGTGATCAGCGACTTATAATGGGACTGCAGGGCTGCGTCGGACATTTTGACACTGGGGGGAACTGACTTGGTGTCATTGACATCCCCAGTGACACCAATACAGTGATCATTGCTAAAAAAAAGCACTAACACTGTATTAATGGCACTGGGCAGGAAGGAGTTAACATAAGGGGCAATCAAAGGGTTAACTGTGTGCTGTTTCACAGTAAGCTCTGTGTGTGTCCTTCACTGTAATCACACTGCTTTGGATGGATGGCTGTGCTGTGCACACCCATCCAAAGCAGTGTGCACGAGCTGACAGGGAGGAGAACTGTATTGTTTATATACAGTTCTCCTCCCCATCAGAGATCCTCGGCAATCACCTGGCGCCGGTGAGTAATCACCGGCCAGGACCCACATACGATGCTTACCCAGAACTGCAAAATCGTGTATATATACGTGATTTTGCGCACCTGTGCTGCCCTGTAGCAGTATATCTGCTATAGGGCGGTCGGCAAGCGGTTTAGTAGGATCTCCTATGCCACGATTGCTGTGCCTTTCTTCACTTTGCTGGTGTTCTCAATCCACTTCCATCCTCAGTATTCATACGGTAAACAGGAATAGTTCTCTCAAAAACAATAGAATATATACAGCTCTCCTTATATAAAACTCTTTTTTTATTAAGAATTGTATTATACTCAAAATAGATTGTGCATTCACACTGGTGCACATCAGTATCCATGTTTCTAACCAATTAAAACTCCAACAAAATGGATGACCGCACACTTCCTGTTTTGCGGCATGACATCACCTGCTCCTCCCAATGCGTTGCATCATTAGGTTGCGTGACTTCATCAGGGGATGCTATTAATAAATGAACGTTATAACATAATATGTGTGATTGAAAGATAATGAGAACATTTGGTGACTGGTTATCATTTATTTATGAATACATAATAATATTCGGATACTGGGTTTTGATTTGTTTATTTTCATATATGGTATAATTGAGTAGCGCATTATTATTATACTGTGCTACACTATTTTGGAGATATATATATCTTGTACACTTTTTTGTATTGCACTCTCCTATGTGATTGCACTGAAGTATGGCTGTGGTAGAACACTACACTACACTCTCCCGGCAATACTGTCAGCTGTTCCTCACTGAACTCCAAAACACTGACAAGGGGCTTCTGGGAGTGTGTGTGTGCTGAAACCTTGGACAAACCCATCGCTGGCAAAGGTTGACGTCTGATCAGGTGCAAGATTTTGGCCAATGATGTTTGTTTGCAATGCATTTTGGATGTTCAGGCAAGTAAATGATCGTGAACATTCCATAAATTCAGATTTAATACCAGCTTTTGAACAGTGAATTCTTGTTCTGAATTTATGTTGGGGCCGAACACACAGCTCATCCCTATTGATATATGATTTGATAACATGCTCCTTGCTGCCTTTACCTATCTCTGTGTATATGAAACAAATGCTGTAAGGTCACGGTATTTCTAGTTTGTAAATGTCACTCATCAAGAAATTCTTTTGTTTGAAGTCATACATCAGTAGGAATACTAGGGAGATTATTCCTAACCTCTGTTTCATTGATTATTCCAAATGAAAGTCATATTGAAATAGGTTAAATTTCATGCATTTTAATAGAAGGATATTTGCATAAATGGACCTGCCATGTTCTATTACTTTCTTTGCTTCAAGGTATCTACCTGGTTTCCAGGATATTTTTATGAGTAAAATTGCAATAGATAAAAATACACTTTCAAACTACAAATACCATTTGAGCTTAGAATTTAATTCTGAACTTGAAAACACCACATTATGCCAGTATTTTAATGGAAATTTATTGCCTTTTCTTATACCATTGTGATCAGTTAATCCTTCTTTATTTTTTTATATGTTCTATACAATTTAGTTGTATATGTGCAGTGTTAGCAGACATATTTTCTATAATGCTGTGCTTTATTCTGTATTCTTTTTTTGCTTTTCAACAAGGGTTAAGTATCAAGGGTTTCATTTAGGGGTTTTTTTTTAGTTTAGGTTTTGAGGTGAGGTTTTCATTAAGCTCAAGCCTTAGATGTAGTGGCTGCATTAGTTTTCCTTTTTCTTCAGGATTTTTCCCTTTTTTCACCTGATTATCTTGCCAGTATCTTTCCAGTAACGCGCTTTTTGTCCAAGGATGATGAAGCTCACTCACTACACTGTGTCTATGAAGGCACAGCATTGTCAGCCTAAGCTTCTCTCCTGATTTGGGCTGTAACACTTCCTCCTCTCTTGATCTCTATTATATAGTTGAGAGGTGAGTTTGTAATGTAGAGCTGACAATATTGTTTGAGATTTCAGCTCAATGCAGAAAACGGTTTAAGGATTCAGGATTTCTGTAATGGCGGTGGTTGGTGGGTTTTATAACGCTTTCCTCTATCTCCCAGCCCAGAGATGTACACTTTCTCCCACTTCCCCTAGGAACACATACAGTACAATGTCAGGAATAAGCAGCAGAGATGGCCAGATCTGCGTGGCTTCACTTTGAAACTGAGACCAGGCTATATATTGTAAGGAAAATGTATTAATAGTGAAACAAAAGACATCTACCCACCACCAAACATAAAAATACAAGTAAACCATAAACATATGACCAAGATGTCTAACTAAGTAACAGAAGGCCTAATTACAGCTATCTATATAGAATATGTACAAAAATGGGGAGCATGGATTACCAGAGTAAACTGGAGATGCAGGGAACAGATGGGAAGAGGGAACCAGGACTAGGATCAGGTACAAGGGGAGCAGAAAAAATGCAGCAGGGTCAGGGGCAGACTGACCATTTGGAAACTCGGGCACTGCCCGAGGGCCCGGGGTCAGTAGGGGGCCCCATGAGATGCCCCTGGTACCTTTTTTATAGGCTTTTCTGAGTTTGGGCAAGGACACAGGGGCCCCATGATCCCCTATTGCCCAGGGTCCCATGAGTTGTCAGTCCGCCCCTGAGCAGGGTACAGGATGCAGGACAAGAGCAAGAACAAGGTCAGGATAAATGGCACTCAGTATCTGGCAGCAAGCAAAGCAACAACAAAATGTTGACACAAAGTGTAATAGTAGAGGAGGGACTAAATACCCTCCCAGCAACCCAAATCAGATGAGGATTACTGAAATCTGCAGACTGCTGCGACACACCCACTGGTGAACACTGGCTTGAACTGAACCCTCCCATTCTGGAAAGCACAGTGCCAACAGCAGTTGATGTAGGTCCTGACACACAATGTGCACAGTGCCCCGCTCCCAGAGACAGCAAATCTGGCTGTCTAACAACAGAGGTCTTGTTGTCAAGTATGTAACCCGGGAAGACATCCGATTTTGAGGTCTCCATGCAGATAAAGAAATATTTTGAGCTCTAGGAGATGATCTACATCTACAGCCTGCACTGGTGATGTCACCAGAATAATAAAAAAGTGGCTGGAGGCAAATGCAGAGTGGGCAGAGAATCCAGAAACTTTAGGCTTAGCCTCACCCCTTCTCTGCATGTTCCTGCAAATGTGACAAGGGGGAGCATGGACAGGGGGTTAGCAGCGACAGAGGGAGCAGTGGTGCAGTGCATATATGTGCAAGTATGCAGTGGGGTTCTGGTGTTCTAGGGGGCGCTGGCTGACAGAACGATGCAGTAGATTATAGAGAAACACAGGTATAATTGCCCATAGTGTAAACAGCATTTTCTGAACACCCTCCCCCCCCTTCCTTATTGTGCTAACCTAAACCACCATCCTTTTCCTTCATTGATGTTCCATTGCAATGTTTATCTGTGGGCCAAGGAGACTCATTTTTTCCCTGGCCCCATAAAAGCCTATGGGGTTCTACTGTGCATGAGCAGGCAGAGTTTCCTAGATGCAGCATTTAGTAACAGTGATGCTGATCTACTTTATCCTGCAGTGATCTCTGCAAATATCAGCAATCTGTTTTCTGTCACTAATAATGTATTTTAAGAACTGCAGTAGGTAATGTGACATGTATAAGCCATGACAAAGTTTATTAGTGACTGCAGATGTGAGATGGGGAAACAGCTCTCATTGTTTGAACACTGTTTGTGTGGAAGTAAATTATTGTGTGGAGTAAATTAAATGTTTTGACTGACATTCTGCGGTTTAGCCACAAGATGTCACTGTTTTTCTAACACAGCCTTAGACTGCATAGATATTTGTATATTCATGAAGAGGTGGGGTTTTCACACAGAGTGGAGAGAGAACAGGAAGGAGAGAGAAAAGCCATGTTTTGGAGCATGGTGAATAAGGGACCCTGTGAGATGAGAATCTGATGACATCCAGGTGTGAAAGCATCCCTCAGTAACCAGAGCTGCAGCTAAGTCAAGCTGATTGTGTCCAAGACGCTGATCCTGTTCAGAGAAAGGAAGATTTCTGCCAGGAATGCTGATGAGAGCAGAGGAACTAAGCAGCATATACTGCGATACCACATGCTTGTTGGAGAGACATTTGTTCTGTTCAGAGTCACCAGCGGATGCAAAGCAGACACGGGTCGGTAAGATCGTGCACGCACCTCATTTTAGTGTTGTCGTCTTGAGACTGAGTCCAGGCCTATAGTTAGTTAGGGTCCCTGTTTGTGTCAGGCCACAAGTGTTGTTACTGATTATTGGAAAGACTACACAACTTAAAGTGACATTTCACATTGGAGAGCTGATAAAATCCCACAAACTCAAGACTTTTGCTCAGAAGGAATACTCAGGCATGTGCTGCAGGACCAGTTATGGGAGGGAGAATACTGTAAATTTGTGTAAGATTGTAAGCTGTTGTGCTGCACCGCAGGCTAGCCCATACCATACACCCATACACGGATTCCTGCTCTTTTAGGGTAATAACAAGTAAGGTGTGGCAGCTTAGTTGTGCCCGCCAGTAGGTAAATTACTTGACTTTCTACCTTCATCCATCAGAAGGCGCCGTGCTGTGCAGCACAAGGGTCTCAGCCTTTGGGCTGGGTAAATGTAAATTTATTGTATGTTTCCAGAATTTGTGGTTGTGTTTATTTGCCACATCTAAGTAAAATTCTGTTGTGGCAAAAGCTGGTGTTGGGGTTGCTTTCCTCGTTCGTGACATCACTGTATCCTGGGGAGCCCACCCCGGTACACGGCTTACACAGACATCCGGTGCTGGTATGTGATTGCTGATATCTGCCTGAGCTTGTTGCAGGTTACAGGAGATTATCAGCACTGTTGCTGAATGTCGTGTCCACTCTAATGGTAATGTAGCGCTTTTAACATTGTTTCATTACCATGCATGCACCAGGTATTGACGCCATTTTTGGTTATGCCAAAGAGCATACCACACATGCATGGTGATACTGACATTTAAAAGTAGATCAGCGCTAAAATAGTCATGTCTAGCAGGAAGCACAATGGGAAGGAGGGGCAGCTGTCCCAAATTCAGTGTTTTCATGTGGAACACCCTGCTCATCACATGCTGGAGAAACTCTCACAAATCTCCCTGGCTGTCTGTAAACGTGCTTCAGCCAATAGCAACAATCTCTGTCTTCCCCCAGCAGTCTCCATAGCTCACCCTAGGTCAACATAACATTGTCAAAGGATGAAAGAAAGGCTGTCTTGCTCCATCTCCCAAACTCTGGCATGCTGTGCTGTAAACTTGTCCTGCACTTAGCGGCATGGGTTTACTGACTGTGGAAATCAGTGAAGCGGCTAGAGCAGGCATCACTAAATGGAAGACCGCTGTCTTGATGCGGACTGAGTCACAGTCCCACCCAGACCACCACAGTCATGCCACTTAGAAGTCTGGGGGTCTTTCTTGCCAGTTGCCCTGTAGGTTCCGCTCCTGTTTCTTTTCCCCATCTGCCTCACTGTCATCCTCACAGCATGGCAGAGGAAAGAAGAGGCGGCAGGCTGGGTGGTCCAAGGGGAGGAGCTGCAGGCAGGTGATTGGTTGCTAGGACACTGGGTAGTCTTAGCAACCAATCACCAGCTAACAAGAAAAGCTTGTCAGCTCCCACCCTTTATTATTATTATACAGTATTTATAATAGCGCCAATAGTTTGCTCAGCGCTGTACATTACAAAGGGAGACAGAACATGCGACAGTACAATAACAATACAATGTGATACACGAGGGGTTCGAGGGCCCTGCTCTTTCGAGCTTACAATCTAGGAGGGAGGGAATAGTGGTACAGGAGGAGATAGCTGTGGGGGATGGAGTGGTTGGAAGAGTGGAGGAGATCGGCAATTAGCAGGGGGTGGGGCTTCCCTGAAGAGGTGGGTTTTCAGGGTGCGCCTAAATGAGAGGAGAGTAGATGATAGTCTGATGGATTGGGGTAGGGAGTTCCAGAGTATGGGTGATGCCCTGGAGAAATCCTGGAGGTGGGCATGGGAGGAGGAGACTAGAGAGAAGGAGGTCTTGAGAGGAGTGGAGTGTGCGTGATGGGTGGAACTTGGCTATTAGGTTGGTGATGTAGCTTGGGGCAGTATGATGGACAGCTTTGTACGTCAGTGTTAGGATTTTGAATTTGATCCGTTGTGCAATCGGAAGCCAGTGGAGGGATTGGCAGAGGGGGGTGGCGGAAACGGAGCGGTTGGTAAGGTGGATGAGTCTGGCTGCCGTATTCAGGATCGACTAAAGCGGGGATAGCCAGCGGCGAGGCAGGCCAGTGAGGAGGGAGTTGCAGTAGTTGAGTCGTGATATGATAAGGGAGTGGATGAGCTGTTTAGTGGTTTCTGGGGTTAGGAAACTGCGGATTTTGGCGATGTTGCGGAGGTGGAGTCTGCATGAGTAAGTTAGTGATTGGACTAGGGGCTGGAAGGATAGGTTGGAGTCTAGAATGACCCCAAGTACTCTGGCCTACGGGGCGGGCCTGATAGTGGCATTGTTGGACGTGATGGAGAAGTCAGTGGGGGGTTGTGTGTGGGCTGGGGGGAAGACTAGGAGCTCAGTTCAGACTTGTCCTGTGTAAGGTATGACTGAGTATGCAGCTGCGAAACTGCTGTAAAAGGGAAGGAGGAGTGAGAAAACTGTTATGTAGAGGAGGTGAATGAGGATAAGGACATTGTTATAAAGGGGGGTGAAGCAGATAAGGACAGTGTTATGGGGGGGGTGAAGGTGGTAAGGACACTGCTATGAAGGGGGTTGAAGGGGGCTAAGGACACTGTTGTGAAGGGGACTAAGGACACTGCTATGAAGGCGGGGGGGTAAAGAGGGCTAATGACACTGCTATGAAAGGGAGGTGAAGGGGCTAAGGACACTATTATGAAGGGGGGTGAAGGGGGCTAAGGACACTGCTATGAAGGGGGGTGAAGGGGTCTAAGGACACTGCTATGAAGGCGGGGGGGTTAAGAGGGCTAATGACACTGCTATGAAGGGAAGGTGAAGGGGGCTAAGAACACTGCTATGAAAAGGGGCTAAGTACACGGCTATGAAGGCGGGGGGGCATGAAGGGGGCTAATGACACTGCTATGAAGGGGAGGTGAAGGGGGCTAAGAACACTGCTATGAAAGGGGGTTAACGACATGGCTATGAAGGCAGGGGGAATGAAGGAAGCTAATCACACTGCTATGAATGGGAGGTGAAGGGGGCTAAGAACACTGCTATGAAACATGTTATGAAACAATGTTATGAAGCATGAAACTGTGACGTAAAGGGGGGGGGGGCTCTGGGCTAGGGTAAGCCAGGTCTGGAGAATGAATAATTCTATGTACATGTATAGGAAAAACCTGCGCTCGGAACTTAAACCTCAAAATGATAAAGCAGCTTGCACATTAAATAGGTCAACAGTTACATACAGTACATAAAACAATTGCAGCGCTAATTGTACATATAACTTAAAGATCCAAAATATTAATAATAATTATACACAGATGATAGCAAGGTCTTTGCAAGATTCCCATATATAGATAAAAATTGGTGCATAAGAAAGAGAATTCCAGTCCAGAAAGAAGACCGTCACCTTCCACCCAAATAAATTGGCCTCTTACCAGAAGGTCTGACCTCCCAAACGGTCGACCAGCATAAGCAGTGTAATATATCCAGCTGATACAGCAACCAGTCTTAAATAGATATCACTTCCAGAGCAATCAAAGATGCTTCTCCAAATTAAAATTCTGAGTAGCAAACTTTTTTTCCTAATCGATATACAGCCATCACATGACCCAGCTCTCCCAGCATGTCTTCAGGGAAACAGTGGCAGGAGGATCTTCTAGTCCTCCACTTTCAGCTCTCCAGACAAGACTTGTCGTGAGTGTCAGTATGTGTGTGTGTGCACACATGTGGGTGTTTGTATGTGTGTGGGCGTGTGTGTCTTTTAAATGAACATGGGGGTAGTTCACTAGGGTGTACATATATCTGACCCCTGCACTCTGGTCACTGGGCTGTATGTTACTTTTATTTCTAACTCCTTCACTCTGTACACTACAGACTGCTAAACCCTGCACTTTGTAAGTGTTATGCTCCTGACCTCTGCAATCTGTATGTTACATATTCCTGATCCCTGGTCCCTGCACTCTGTAGGCTGCATACTCCTAATCCCTGTACTTTGTTACATGCTCTGAACACCTGCAAGGACACTGCTATGAAGGGGAGTAAGGACACTGCCATGAGGGGGGTGAAGGGGGCTAAGGGCACTGCTATTACGGGGGTGAAGGGGGCTAAGAACACTGCTATGAAAGGAGAAAACTGTGCCATAAAGGGTGGGGGGACTCTAATGTGGGGGGACTGTGACATAAAGGGGGAAATGTGATGTAAAGTGGAAACTCTGATGTGGGGGGAACTGTGACCTAAAGGGGGGTGGACTGTGATTTGAGAGGGAACTATGATGTAAAGGGAGGCTTTGATGTAAAGAGGAGACTGAGGACATTAATGTAAAGGTGGTGGCTGTGATGTAAAGTGGGGGGACTGTGATGTGCAGGGATGACTGAGGACACTGATGTAAGAAGGAGATATAGGGATGTGAAAGATCTGAGTCACACAAACATGTGATTTGTACCTCTGCTGGAAGAACATTTTACTGACCGGACCTCTGTAAATTTTAATTGAATATCTCTATGTATGTATGTGAGTGTTTGTGTACAGTATGTATGATAGTCTGTATATATATGTAAGTGTCTCTATGTGTGTGTTCGCACATGTGGGTGTTTGTATGTGTGAGGGCATGCATGTCTTGTAAATTAACATGGCAGTAGTCTACATATATCTGACCCCTGCACTCTGGTCACTGGGCTGTATGTGACTTTTACTTCTAACTCCTTCACTCTGTACTGCTAAGCCCTGCACTTTGTAAGTGTCATGCTCCTGACCTCTGACCCATATGTTACATACTTCTGATCCCTGCACTCTGTAGGCTGCATACTCCTAATCCCTGTACTTTGTTACATGACTCTGAACACCTGCAATCTATATGTTACATATTTCTGCACTCTGTATGTTTTATACTTCTGACCCCTGCACTCGGCAAGTTTCTTTTACGCCTGATCCTCTATGTAGGTATGAGGATCAGGCATGCACATCAAGTGTGTGTAAGATGATGGACCTTTAGCACAATTTGGCATCTTCACCTTTGGTGCTGGATGACCTTGTTCCAGCACTGAGTCCCTGCAGAAAGTTAGTTGATAGACTTATGTTCCAGGCACTATGGGCACAAATTTGTATATGAAAATTGAAATAGATACACAAGCAATTGATATATGCTAGTCACATAAAAACAGTGGTTTACTCCTTACACTATACCTTATTATACTGTAGCTTCTCGAATTATATACATTTAATGTGGTAATTTGTCATTATCTGCTGTAATCCTCCACTAACATATAGAGTACATTGCTTGGACTATGTATATAGAGCAAATACATTTAGTAATGAACAAATTATATATTTGGTGGGTCAGAGATCAATTTTGCAAGTTCAGTATTGATTTTATGATATATGGAACAATGCATTGCATACCACATAGCAATCTATGAAGTGCAAATACAGCTTTTCATTATTCTGTTCTAGATATACAACAATTACTGCTCTCTGTAGGGAGGAAAATGAAAGCATTCAAACTAGGGATGGCCATTTTGAAACAATATCCCTTCATATTAATGTGAATTTTCAAGCATGTGGCTGGGGAAATAGCATTTATACCAGGTATAGCCCAGAGATGAGAAAGAAAATTGAAAACGTAATTCTAACCTGTGCTGTAAAAACTTGAGAATGAGGAAATCTCAATTTTTGGAATACAAAATTCTCATACAGAAACTATTTGCTTAACTTACAAGGCTATAACACATTGTAGCTTAGTAAATTGAACCTTATAGATTCATATTTCACTTGCATATTACTAAAGAAGAGATAAATAGTCAGCCTCTTTCGAAAATCAAGACATCACCCACTCAACACACACAGAAACATTAAATGTCTAATAATGAAAAAATAAATCAATTATTATTATTATTATTATACAGTATTTATAAAGCGCCAATAGTTCACTCAGCGCTGTACATTACAAAGGGGGACAGAACATATGACAGAACAATACCAATACAATGCAAAACATGAGGGGATCGAGGGCCCTGCTCTTTCGAGCTTACAATCTAGAAGGGATGGGATAGTGGTACAGGAGGAGATAGCTGTGGGGGATGGAGTGGTAGGAAGAGTGGAGGAGGTCGGCAGGTTAGCAGGGGGTGGGGTAGGCTTCCCTGAAGAGATGGGTTTTCAGGGTGCGCCTAAAGGAGAGGAGAGTAGGTGATAATCTGATGGGTTGGGGAAGGGAGTTCCAGAGGATGGGTGACACCCTGGAGAAGTCCTGGAGGCGGGCATGGGAGGAGGAGACCAGGGAACTAGAGAGAAGGAGGTCTTGTGAGGAGCGGAGTGTGCGTGCTGGGCGGTACTTGGATATTAGGTCAGTGATGTAGTTCGGGGCAGTATGGTGGACAGCTTTGTACGTCAGTGTTAGGATTTTGAATTTGATCCGTTGCGCAATCGGAAGCCAGTGGAGGGATTGGCAGAGGGGGGTGGCGGAAATGGAGCGGTTGGAAAGGTGAATGAGTCTGGCAGCCGTATTCAGGATCGACTGAAGCGGGGATAGCCAGCGGCGAGGCAGGCCAGTGAGGAGGGAGTTGCAGTAGTCGAGTCGTGATATGATGAGGGAGTGGATGAGCTGCTTAATGGTTTCTGGGGTTAGGAACGTGCGGATTTTGGCAATGTTGCGGAGGTGGAGTCTGCACGAGTTTGTTAAAGATTGGACTTGGGGCTGGAAGGATAGGTTGGAGTCCAGAATGACACCAAGTACTCTGGCCTGCAGAGCGGGTTTGATATTGGCGTTGTTGGATGTGATGTAGAAGTCAATGGGGGGTGGGGTTCGGGCTGGGGGGAAGACAAGGAGCTCGGTTTTGGAGAGATTCGGTTTAAGGAAGTGGAGCGACATCCAATCTGATATGTCGCTCAGTAGGTGTGTGATTTGGGCAGAGACCGAGGGGGTGAGGTGGGGGGTTGAGAGATAGATTTGTGTGTCGTCGGCATAGAGGTGGTAGTTGAAGCCGTGAGAGTGTATGAGTTGGCCAAGGGAAGAGGTGTAGATGGAGAAGAGAAGGGGCCCAAGGACAGAGCCTTGAGGGATGGGTTCCAATCGTCACTATCACACAATATATTTCTTGCGATGCAGAAAACACCATTATTACTGAGTTTTGAAAGAGTCTAGTACTCAAATTTGTTGATGTTTTTGTTCAATGTATTTCGTCTAAAATGTTTGAAAACAATGTTTCTATGACAGACTACTTTAAAGAGCTCTTCACACTTTCCATTTACTATAATAAACCTCTTAGATATTTTCTTACAGATAGAGTAGACCAGGGGTTCCGGAGTCTTGCAAAGCCTCATCGGACTTGCAGTTCCTCAACACCTGGAGGGCTATAGTTTGGAGACCACTGGAGTAGACCCTCTGGGGTTAATTTACTAAAACTGGCGAGTGCAAAATCTGGTGCAGCTGTGCATGATAGCCAATCAGCTTCTAACATCAGCTTGTTTAACTAAGCTTTGACAATAAAAGCTGGAAGCTGATTGGTTTCTATGCTGAGGCTGCACCAGATTTTTCACTCTCCAGTTTTAATAAATCATCTCCTCTGTGTCACCACCAGCTGGAGGAAGACTTTAACTGAGATGCTGGCTTTAGAAGTATCAGCTCTACACTACTGGTCCTGATACTGAAGATGAATTTTCTGTTGGGAAATCTCTAGCTCTAGGATTGTCTAGGGGGTGAAAGATGACAGTACCTGATGGAATACCAGAAATGAGTAGTTGCTACCAGAATAAATCAGAAGGTGCAGAAGATGCAGACCTAGCATGGCAAATATAGAACAAAAATGGCAGAGGATGTTGGATGGCTCTTGCTAAGAGTGCTTACCCTAGGGATTCCAGGTCTTCACCAAAGACTCCTATAGTGTTGTTAAAGCTACTGCTTAATTTAAGGATGGCTTTTCTGGTGCAGGTCACAAAACACTGCAGACTATTTAAGACCTACCAAGGGCTCAAACAAGCAAAGCAAAGTACCAGGAAAGAAATTAAGGCTAGATAAAAGACGAGGCAGCGGTCAGGGCAGATGGTTGTCAGGCAAGAATCAGGGTCTGCTCGGAAGGATAGGTCAGCAGTGGAGGTCAATTCACGACAGCCAGAGCATATGTGCAAAGTAGACTTTCACACAAATAAAATCAATCTGGTACTCACTAAAAGATAAAAAACACAGTATATCTCAATACTCCAATTATTAATTTAAAAACATGAAAAATATATTAATAGCTATGAAAGGCTGATAATCAATTAATCATTGAATATTAAAACTTGACTAAACGTTGATTAAAACTGTTAAGTACATTGAAATGCCACAATGCCACCAAAATAATTGATATAGGTCACTTTCAACATATTAAAAAACAAAACAGATCCATATCTTGTGTATAAACTACTTTTAAAATATATTCAGTCTAAAAAGTACTGCACTCACTTATAAATAAGAAAAAGGATCCAGTAAGGATGACTGGAAACATCTATGGAGTTGCAATAATATCTTCCTACCCTGGCCACCTATAGGAAAATAAGAATGATCAACATAGCACTCAAGAGTAGGGTCAAGCTGCTGATAGTGGAGTTTTATGCTTTATCCAAGGACACTGCATCTAACAGCAACATATTTCAGGGTGTTCACTCCTTTTTCCATGCATGCATTTTTTAGACTAAATATATTTGAAAGGTTTCATATAAAGGATGCCTTGGATTCAAGGCTAGACATGCAATAGTGGGTTGTGTTTCCAAATCTCAATATCAAGACACCTAAGTATTATACGCACATACAGGCCAGCTGGAAGTGGCCAAGGCAGCTGTGGGTAGAAGAAGCATTTACATTTTTCAAGAAACCAAAAAAAAAGATGCAAGAGCACACAGTGGTTTTAGGATTTTTAAAGCTGCATTAATTTCGGGCCCCTAAAAAGATCTTTCTTTCCCAAATAACTCTTTACATGGTTTATTACAGTGCTCATAGGTGGAACCCAACATTTTAATATTTCAGTTTATGTGGTTTTAAGATGATAACTGATTTTTTTCTTTTCTTTACAATCTACCTAAAATATTTCCTTAACAAAATAATGCAAACTACACCATGGAACAGGATTCCCAGAACAACACAAATAAGTTATTCACTTTGCAAGGGAAGTTGTACTTTGCAAAGGGGCTTTGCCCCAAAGCTTGGTGAATCCAGTGAAACTCTGCTGACTTCTATCATCCAATCATGTGTAAGCAAAAGTGCTGTTTTATTTAATTTTCACCACATTTTATAAAAAAAAGACAGGAATTGACAAAAAATATAAATTTTTAGGAGACTAAAGCTCCACCTGCTGGCTGAAAATTAGAATACTAAATAACAACAGTATGCATAAAAATGAAAACTCCAACATATACCAAAACCAACGCTCATATGTTCATGCTACAAAGGAGATACGGAATCTGTCACTCGCTGAGGTGCAGCTCTCAATAGAAATCTTGATACTAGCAAAAAAGAATAAAACAGGGTGCATTCTCCTCGTGCATTACCATGATATATAGGAATTATATATAAAATCACAAATGCATACACACAAACCAAAAAGGTCATAAAAACAGAGACAAGGAGCCAAAGATGATGGTTTCAGACTGTGGGGGTCCTTTGGTGGAGAATACTAACGCGTTTTTGGAGTCAAACTCCCTTCCTCAGAGCTGACCTTTTTGGTTTGTGAGTATGCATTTGTGATTTTATAATAAATTTCTATATATCACGGTAATGCACGAGAAGCGTGCCCCGTTTTATTCTTTTATGCATAAAAACTATATTGACTGGGAAAACATAGAAATAACATCTTTGCATTTTGTAGCCCTGATCATAATAAACAAAATCACCACACATTACCTTTAACACTTACAGTTCTGATAATGTACGGATATAAGAAGGAAGGGGTAAAGCATAAAATTCTGAATAATTCCTGTGGGACAAATTGAACTTTGTACATGGTCATTGCATGTGCAACATATTATTAACCATTAGCCGCCCGGCCAATAGCCGTTTGGCGGCCGGAAAAATGCTGTAGATTTCCGGGTGGACGCCATATGGCGTACTCCCGGGCATGCGCAGCTTGCACGCTTGCAGAGCCACGCATCGGTGCGATCTGTCACCGGCCGTGTACCTCGGACACGGCCGATGACAGATCTGAGTACCGGCCCCCGTTGCCGATACCATGTGACTTGATGTGACCAATCACAGCAGGTCACATGGCAGTTGTATACAATGGATGGCTTCATTCATGCCATCCATTGTATACTAGTGTCTAGCTGTGAATGGTCACAGCGATCACATGCACATGTCATGTGATTAGCTGTGGCCAAATCACAGCTAAGCACAAAAAAAAACCAAAAAACCCTGAATGAATCGATGTCATTCAGGTAAATGCTTGCTTATAGCAAAGTAATTCTTTGCTATAAGCAAATTGTGTTAAAAAAAAAAAAATACTGATCACTTCCCCAAAGTAGTACAATGTTACTATGGTGACATTGTACTACTTTGGTCATAGTTGAAATATGAAAAAAAAATCTTAAAAAAAAAGAAAAAAAATGTAATAAAAAATTAAAAATAATAATAATAATAAAAAAAAAAAATATATATATATATATATATATTTTTTTTTTTTTTTTCATACTGTCACCAGTCAGTGTCCCTGATCACCACCATGCCAGTTATATGATGATGCTGTACTGATGACAGCATGCAAAAACAAAAAATAGTGAAAATAATTTTTTTTCATTTTTTCATTTTCCGAAAAATTATGACAAAAAAAATACAACTTCAAAAAATTCGCCATTCCTCTTATGAAGTACATCGACTGTCTACTCTGCAAAAAGGGGTCATTTGGGGGATATCTGTACTGTTCTGACATTCTTGGACCTCAAGAAATTAGATTGGCTGTCAGTACTTAAGGATTGATCAATATTCAGATCTATACCATAGTTTGTGAACTCTATAACTTTCCTACAAACTAAAAAATACATCCTAATTTGGGTTATTTTCACCAAAGACATGTAGCAGAATACATCTTGGCCTAAATTTATGAAGAACAATTATTTATTTGCAAACTTTTATAACAGAAACAAAGAAAAACGTGTTTGTTTTTTTTTAATTTTTGGTCTTTTTTTTGTTAATTTAGCAAAAAATTAAATCACGGCGGTGATTAAATACCACCAAAAGAAAGCTCTAGTTGTGTAAAGAAAATGATAAAATTTTAGTTTGGGTACAATGTTGTATGACCGCGCAATTGTCATTCAAAATGTGAGAGCGCTGAAACCTGAAAAATGGCCTGGGCAGCAATGGGGTAAAATGCTCGGTATGGAAGTGGTTAAACAGGCCAGTTAAATCTATCTGAAAGACCATTTTTTAAGATTTGGGCTGTAAAATGTTTGTTTTACAATTTAGTCAGGGTTGTTGTAAAGGACCCAATCCTGTCCATGAGTTGACATTTGGAAGGGATTGGTCTGTTTAGGGGTACCCTAGGGCCAATAATGAACCTTATTGGTTTTTGGAAATGCATGTTATACACAGAGAGATTTCCAAAGGAAAAAAGTAATTTGCAGTGAGGCCAATCCCTCCCTGTTCACACTGAGAAAAGGTACGAAAGCAAATAGCACCTTTGTCCAGATCACAGTAAACTTTGCAACAACTTTGTGGATGCACATCATTCTTAGGGAGACATATGTCCATACATAAAGCAGCAGCACAGTGGCTAAATGGTTAACACTTCCGCCTGGCCGTACTAGAGTTCTTGGTTCGAATCCCAACCACAGCACCATCTGCCTGGAGTTTGCATGTTCTCCCTGTGCCTGCGTTGGTTTCCTCCCACACTCCAAAGACATGCTGGTAGATTAATTGGCTCCTGTCTAACTTGGCCCTAGTATGTATATGTATGAATGTAAGTTAGGGACCTTAGATCGTACACCCCTTGAGGGTTTGGGACTGATGTGAATGTACAATATATATGTACAGTGCTATATAAGTACCTATAATAAATAATATGCAAACTTTGCATATATATAGGTCTTTAATTCACTCCACCTAGAGAAATACAGTGGTGGATTTACTAAACCTGGAGCATTCAGAATTTGGTGCAGTTGTGCATGGTAGCCAATCAGCTTGTTCAATTAAGTGTTGGCAATAAAACCTGGAAGCTGATTGGTTTATATGCAGAGTTGCATGGGTTTTTGCACTCTCCAGTTTTAATAAATAAACCCCACAGAGTAATTGTGTAGACTTTCAGAAGGGTGCAAGAATAAAGATCACATTTTACAGCATGTTTTGTTTTGTTATTTATCAAAGGAGCCACTGCCTTTAATATCATCTTTTTGACTCTGATAGTACACAGTTTGTCCTCACCATAGCAGTGCATCGAAGACAATACTTTACCGTGATGCTAACAAAAACAAATGTAATAACACTCTTAATTATCCAGCATGCAAAAGACTGGGAATAAATCTACTTTTTCATATGGAAATGATATTTTTCAGCAGTTGAAAATATCTAAAGAATAATAAAATCATAATACCTTGCATATCAAAAAGATCTTCAGCATTTATGGTGCAGATGAAGTGTAAATGGAATGCATAAATATTACAGTATCAGCCAAGGACAACTTAACAATTGGAATGCTGTAATTCCAGAAAACAGCAGACAGGAAGCTGCTTCTTTCTTATTAGCAACAATTGTATTCGGGAAGGGCCACAAGCAACAGTGCAGACCAATTGAAAGCAAAATTGGGTTGATTTACTAAAACTGGAGAGTGCATAATGTGGTACAGCTCTACATAGAAACCAATCAGCTTTCAGGTTTTTTTGTCAAAGCTTACCTGAACAAGCTGAAGTTAGAAGCTGATTGGCTATCATGCACCAATTTCTGAGTGCTCCTGTTTTAGTAAATCAACCCCAATAAATGCCTATGCTGTTATTTTCCAAGTCCAAGATAAAATAAAATGATTAGCATGTAGCTGAAATGGAGATCAATTATAAATGTAAATGAGAACAATGAAATAAGTCTTTAAGAGAGTATTTTGTTTTATCTTTTTCTGAATAAACATCTCAAAAACAATACAACAGATAACTGCATATATAGTATATATTCAGATTTTACTGTGTAGTCTGGAGATAATTATGTGCTTTGGGAGGGAAGAAGTCTCCAACCCCAATGTCCAGATCTTGCAAGTGTGTACAGCCATTATAATGATAGGCTTGGGCATAGTTCAAAGCTCCCATTTGGAGACAGATATGTGTGCCTGTTTGTAGAGGTGATCTACTCAAGAGACAGCACTCCATGCTGGAAGTGAGAGTCCATGTCCATCAGGCTAAGAGAATTGAGGTGGGTAAGCATTTTCTGGGATGCCAGAAGATACCCTATTGAGAGGCCAGGAGTGGACCCCTTCAGCAGGAAGCCGTAACCATAGGTTAAGTGAGCAAGGAAGGCCCAGGGAGCAAGGAAAGCTTGGTGAGATAGTCTGAGGGACCAGTGACAAGAGCAGCAGTGCTGCTGAAGAGAGAGCCAGGTGGCTTGGTATTTTTCATTACTTGTTTTGTTGCTGGTGAACATTCCCTGTATGGGCAACAGCTTTGTGAACTTTTACTTTTCATATTATATGCCAGTGGGCTGCAGGCAAGCCCTGAACCACAGCTTGGACTGGGGTGGACTTACTGAAAAATGCTTCTACCACTGAGTTAATGATCCCTCAAATAACAGTAGAAATTCAATATTATAGTTCATGCGTTGTGTCTGAATTTATTCTCAGATCACTTTTAGGACAATTAATAAATAGGAATAAGAAAATTATATCTGTAAAAATAATATGAAGGGTAGATATGAGTAAACATCATCTCACCAAATCACCATATCCACTTGACTTGACTTAAAGGATAAGTTCACCTTTCATAACATGTTACATGTTCCACCCATATTCAGTGTGTATATGTGATCCCCCGATTTGGTAGCTAGCGAGGGATCTTCTCCCCTCCCCCCCAGTCAAATTTTTTAAAAAAAGTGCCCGTGGCTGTGGAGCGCCGTGGTAGTTAATTGAATCTTCCTGTCAGTATATCTGCTTGTTCATACATCCAGTATGGACAAGCTGATATACTGACAGATTTGCAGGAGACCTGCATGGCACCAGTGATCTGCTGATCCCTGGTGCAATGCTTTACAGGCTCCTGCAGCACAAAATAATAAATGTACATTTTTTTACCTGCAAAAAAATGTGCATTTATTATTTTTTACCAAAAGGTGAACATATCCTTCTTTGATCTGCTGGTATTTGCATTGTTATTTTTTTTTATTATTTTTGAAAGCTCCTTTGAAATCTACTACATTATTGGATCTATTTATAAATGTTTTCACAAACTTTCAAATTTTCATACAACTTTCAACCAAGATACACAATATTTTCTAAGTTTTATTCAACTGGAGGGCGGCACAGTGGCTTAGTGGTTAGCACATCTGCCATACAGTAAATGGGTTATGGGTTCAATTCCCAACCATGGCACCTCCTGCATGAAGTTTGCATGTTCTCTCTGTGCCTGCATGGGATTTCTCCAGGTACTCTGGTTTCCTCCCACACTCCAAAGACAAGCTGGTAGGTTAATTGGCTCCTGTCTAAATTGTCCTAGTTTCATCCCTGGCCATGAAGGATCTCCAGCATGGTAGGGGTTGGAGAAAGACCTGGCAACCTACCCTGTAAAATAATTGCTAAGAGAATTCATGGAAAAAGTCACAAGTGACAGTCCATGCAATCACCAAAGGTCAGATACAACTGAATGAATAGATAGATACAACTGGAAGAATGTATTAATCTTGGGTGAATCTTGTGTGAAACAAAATATATATGTAGATCCCTATGTATGCCATTGTTCCTATTTCTATAGCTACACCAATGTTTATTTTTTTCTGTGGGACACTATGAAGTATATTTCCACATAGCTTCCAGCACATTTAAATGGAATATTGAAGGTCTAGTGACTGCCTTTTGGCAAGAAATAAGAAAATGCATTGATCATGGTGACATATTGCTTACAATTTGGATGATATGGCTTCTAGGAGAAAGCTTATCGTTAAAAGCATCTTGGGCATGTATTTCACTATCCAGAAATCACCAGATAGTTAATGTGGGTAAATGATTTAAAGCTCTCCAATGAAGAACACAATCATTGTTGAGCCTAGACTTTTTCATTTATTGCACTGGGAAAGGACATTTTGGAAACAACTGTTCTGTGAAGCAGCAAAACACTTCAGACCTACCAAGAGCATCTATCACTCCTGGTCCGTCACAGCTGCTGGTCTCATTCCAGCATCCTGGCTTTGGCTATGATGCACTCTCCCTGTCTGTCCATCTGCAAGGTTACTTATGTAGCCATTGAGTGGAGACCAAACCTGATTTAAGCCAGCCAAGCCTGCAGTCTTATGCTTGTGATATTGTGTTAGTAACACATGCTGCAAGTTCCCTATCTGTCCTGCTCTGCTGTTTGTATTCCCTTGTTGACGACCTTGGATCAGATATTGACTACTCTCTGAACTCTGCCTGCCTTTTGACTACGGATCTGACTTGACTATCCTGAACCTTGACTGCCTTGTACCTGAACTGTCTTTGAACCACTCTGCCTGTCTTCCAATAGCAAGTACCTGTTTGCTGTGCTCTGTTTGCTCAGTTTGCGCCTGCCCCAGTATGGTGGCCAGGCACTACAGCATTATGCGTAAGTCCTGGGTGCAACCAGGTACCGGTAGGCCTGCTTGCCTTTTGGGAAAAACACAGAAGCCAGCCTGACCACCTGAGTTATAGGTAAGCGTGACAAGACCTTGGGATGACACAGAGAACATTCCCCTGGTTTTGCATCTCTATTTCTACCAAGAAAAGTTAAATTCACTTTTTGATTTAACAACCGCTTAACTACAATACTGATTTACTGATCAAGTGTCTAAAAACAGATATCTCTGCTCCCATTGAAGATACACTTCTGATATTAGAGTGTCAATTAGAGTGCAGTTTTGGTACAACAATTACACAAATGAACCATCTACCAATGCAGTCTATGCTAACCATCCACTACTATGATCAGAGACTATACACGCAGTTCTAAAGCCCTATTGTTACAAGAAGGGAGATAAAAAGGTAGCATCCTACTCTGTAGTTTGCCCTGATGTTGAGGCTTGCTATGAAAAACTCTATTGTAGTATTAATCTACTACTATTAACCTACACTAGTAGCAAGTGTTTTAACTGCTGCTTTTGATTCCCTGCTAATGTACAAGTGTTGTTTTTTAGTAGAACCACTATTAACTGCTATTATTAGCTAATGCTTCTTTCTATTATAAGATTTCAAGATGAGAACCTTGTATGGAAACCAATACCTTTTTTTAAGTTTAGGATAGAATAGGAAGTGGCTTAGATCTCTTCTCTTTTGTCACATTGAGTACACTTTCATTTATTTCTTGTTCCAAAGACACAACATGAAGCGTGCCTCCTTAGATATTGGCCATTGGAACAGGTGTCCCCATTGGCGGATATCAGCTCATCTACTATTTCAGGGAAAACACTAACAATTTGTTTAGTGAAACACATTAGATTTTTATGCTATAAGTGTCTGAATAAAAGAAAATCTGGACTTCATGAGTTCTGATTTTGTCATCTTCCTCCTAGCACACCCAGCTTTAAACACCTGACAATTTCCTTCCATACTCCATGCAAAAACTAAAAAAAGGATTGGGGCTTACATATACTTTAATCTCTTTCAAGTGAACCGCTTGTTTTTTTACAAAAATAAAATAAATAGGGTCTGTTTATGTTAGAGTCTAAGAGGGGAAGTAGTTATGTTAATTACAACGTTTAACCATGCCTTATGATAAGTTTCTTATGAAAACATTCAATTTAAAAACATAAATATCACATCGGTGTGGAGTCAGATACTTATCCACTTTTTTCATGAACTACCATTATGCCCAGGCAAAATGTAGCAATATTTTATAGAGCAATAACATGTGTGGTTAGCTTTTGTGAGTTAACTATTTATATTTTCCCCAATTTTTTTCCCCAAAATATGAAAAAAATCTGACAAAAATACCCTATTTAAATCTGTGCATTGCACTGGCGTGTGGTTTACTGTGCAATATGGTAATGTACTAAATGAAGCTAATACGTTTTGCTTTGATTGGCACCCCAATGCACCTAACTAGAGATGAGCGAAGTATTCAAAAATTCGATTCGACTGATTCAGCGAATTCGTGGAAAAATTTTGATTCGAGTCGAATATATTCGCTGCGAATTTAACTTATAAAAGGGTGTTTCTAGGCTTCAGAGAGCCTTTATATTAGTGCAGAACACTGTACCTTTAATTTAAATGCCCTTGGAGTCTGCTGGGGAAGAGAAATAATACTGACAGTCAGTATGACATGCAGATGAGTGCCGTCGATCTTAGAATCACCGCACACTTCACTCATTTGGGCAGTCACGGGGCCAAAACCAGAGTGTGGAGCCACAGTGTGGCGGTGGAGGCAGCAGCAATGGGAGGCCATACAGCACCCTATGACAAAATGGAACCCACCAGCAGTGTGAGGAGACCTGAAAGTGGCACATGGCAGAGTGTGGTGATGGAGACAGCAGCAATGGGAGGCCGTACAGGGACACATGACACACTCTGGACCTGGCAGCAGCATGAGGAGGCGGTACAGGGGCCCATGACAGATTACGGGCCTGGCAGCAGCATGAGGAGTCGGTACGGGGGCCCATGGCAGATTAGGGGCCTGGCAGCAGCTATGGGAGGCCCATAATCTGCCAGCACCCTATGACAAAAAATGGAACACACCAGCAGTGTGAGGAGACCTGAAAGTGGCACATGGCAGAGTGTGGCGATGGAGACAGCAGCAATGGGAGGCCGTACAGGGACCCATGAGAGACTCTGGACCTGGCAGCAGCATGAAGAGGCGGTATAGGGGCCCATGGCAGATTAGGGGCCTGGCAGCAGCTATGGGAGGCCCGTAATCTGCCAGCACCCTATGACAAAAAATGGAACACACCAGCAGTGTGAGGAGACCTGAAAGTGGCACATGGCAGAGTGTGGCGATGGAGACAGCAGCAATGGGAGGCCGTACAGGGACCCATGAGAGACTCTGGACTTGGCAGCAGCATGAGGAGGCGGTATAGGGGCCCATGGCAGATTAGGGGCCTGGCAGCAGCTATGGGAGGCCCGTACTCTGCCAGCACCCTATGACAAAAAATGGAACACACCAGCAGTGTGAGGAGACCTGAAAGTGGCACATGTTTGGGGCATGATTCATGGCGGATTTAGTCAGTTGTGTCAGGAACTGGTGGTTTGAAATCCAGACTAATCCACGCCTGATTCATTTTCACAAACGTGAGTCTCTCCACACTTTGGGTGGATAGTCGTGTCCTCCGCGGAGTTACAATACCTCCTGCCGCACTAAACACGCGCTCCGATGCCACGCTACTGGCCGGGCATGACAGCCTTTCAAGGGCAAATTCAGCTACTTGGGGCCAAAGGTCAAGTTTCGTTGCCCAGTAGTCAAGGGGATTGTCTACCTCGGTTGGCAGGGTGCTGTCCAAGTAGGCCTAAGCCTGTTGTTTGAGGTCCTGCTCCAGGTCCACCTGATGCTGCTGCTGCTGCTGCTGCGGCTGGTTAGTAGTTTCCTCACTGTGCTGGTGAAGAAAGCTACTCATCATCGACTGCAGACTGAGGCAGCTGCTGCTGGTGGAGCTGCCACTGCTCCTACCACCCCACCCCTCCCCTGCTGCCATGGCAGCGGAACGCGAGCGCACAGGGCCCACAGTGTCTGAGGATGGACGTTGGCGCAGAAAGGCAGAGACCAGCTGACTACATAGGTGGTTTTTATAGTACGTTATTTTGGCCTCCCTCTCAGCAGGTGTGAAAAAGGCCACCATTTTGGAACGGTAGCGAGGGTCCAACAAGGTGGACAGCCAAAAGTCATCCCTCTGTCTGATGGTTATTATTCGGCTGTCGGTACGCAAGCAAGCGAGCATGCTATGGGCCATTTGTGCCAAGGAATGCGAGGGACTCCCTGCCTCCATCTCCACAGCATACTGCCACGGTGCGTCTGGGTCCTCTGTCTCCTCTTCCTCCTCCTCTACCAGATGCTCCTGCTCCTCCACTCCTGTCCGCTGAGTGGAAAAACCACCCATTTCACTCAATAATTCCTGAGCACCAATGTCCTCCTCTACCTCCTCCTCTTCTTCCTGTCCTGCCCCCACAGGGGTCATGTGGCGTTGAGATCTGTGCGCCACGTCTACCGCACCCTGACCAGCCATTGTTAACAGCATTTGTTCCAGGACGTGCAACAGAGGAATGACGTCGTTCATCCCATAGTCCTGCCGACTCACGAATAGCGTGGCCTCCTCAAAGGGCCTGAGCAAGCGCAGGTGTCACGCATGAGCTGCCAATGGCTGACATCTAAGTTACACAGGGAGTACCTTTATCCGCTTTTAACATCAGGAAATCTGTGATGGCTTTTCGCTGTTCGTAAAGGCGGTCTAACATATGTAGGGTTGAATTCCACCTTGTTGCAACGTCACAGCATGAGGAGTCGGTACGGGGGCCCATGGCAGATTACGGGCCTGGCAGCAGCAATGGGAGGCTCGTAATCTGCCAGCACCCTATGACAAAAAATGTAACACACCAGCAGTGTGAGGAGATCTGAAAGTGGCACATGGCAGAGTGTGGCGATGGAGACAGCAGCAATGGGAGGCCGTACAGGGACCCATGAGAGACTCTGGACCTGGCAGCAGCATGAGGAGGCGGTATAGGGGCCCATGGCAGATTAGGGGCCTGGCAGCAGCTATGGGAGGCCCGTAATCTGCCAGCACCCTATGACAAAAAATGGAACACACCAGCAGTGTGAGGAGACCTGAAAGTGGCACATGGCATGAGACACTGTGGACCTGGCAGCAGCATGAGGAGGCGGTACAGGGGCCCATGGCAGATTAGGGGCCTGGCAGCAGCTATGGGAGGCCCGTAATCTGCCAGCACCCTATGTCAAAAAATTGAACACACCAGCAGTGTGTGAGGAGACCTGAAAGTGGCACATGGCAGAGTGTGGCGATGGAGACAGCAGCAATGGGACGCCGTACAGGGACCCATGAGAGACTCTGGACTTGGCAGCCGCATGAGGAGGCGGTATAGGGGCCCATGGCAGATTAGGGGCCTGGCAGCAGCTATGGGAGGCCCGTAATCTGCCAGCACCCTATGTCAAAAAATTGAACACACCAGCAGTGTGAGGAGACCTGAAAGTGGCACATGGCATGAGACACTGTGGACCTGGCAGCAGCATGAGGAGGCGGTACAGGGGCCCAGGGCAGATTAGGGGCCTGGCAGCAGCTATGGGAGGCCCGTAATCTGCCAGCACCCTATGTCAAAAAATTGAACACACCAGCAGTGTGTGAGGAGACCTGAAAGTGGCACATGGCAGAGTGTGGCGATGGAGACAGCAGCAATGGGAGGCCGTACAGGGACCCATGAGAGACTCTGGACTTGGCAGCAGCATGAGGAGGCGGTATAGGGGCCCATGGCAGATTAGGGGCCTGGCAGCAGCTATGGGAGGCCCGTAATCTGCCAGCACCCTATGTCAAAAAATTGAACACACCAGCAGTGTGAGGAGACCTGAAAGTGGCACATGGCATGAGACACTGTGGACCTGGCAGCAGCATGAGGAGGCGGTACAGGGGCCCATGGCAGATTAGGGGCCTGGCAGCAGCTATGGGAGGCCCATAATCTGCCAGCACCCTTTGTCAAAAAATTGAACACACCAGCAGTGTGTGAGGAGACCTGAAAGTGGCACATGGCAGAGTGTGGCGATGGAGACAGCAGCAATGGGAGGCCGTACAGGGACCCATGAGAGACTCTGGACCTGGCAGCCGCATGAGGAGGCGGTATAGGGGCCCATGGCAGATTAGGGGCCTGGCAGCAGCTATGGGAGGCCCGTAATCTGCCAGCACCCTATGACAAAAAATGGAACACACCAGCAGTGTGAGGAGACCTGAAAGTGGCACATGGCATGAGACACTGTGGACCTGGCAGCAGCCAAGGGTTGAATTCCACCTTGTTGCAACGTCGCAGATCAGGCGATGCTGTGGAATTCCGTTCTGCCGCTGCAGCTCAAGGAGGGTGTGCTTTGCGGTGTAGGAATGGCTGAAATGCATGCAAAGTTTACGTGACATTTTAAGGATGTCTTGCAGTGGGATGGTGGATTTTAGGAACCGCTTGACAACCAGATTGAACACGTGAGCCATGCATGGCGCATGGCACAACCTTACTTGACGCAGAGCAGACACCATGTTCTTTCCGTTGTCGGTCAACATGGTTCCGATTTTGAGTTTGCGCGGAGACAGCCATCTGTCGATTTCTCTGTTCATTACACTGAGAAGTTCCTCCCCTGTGTGACTATGTTCGCCAAGGCATACCAGGTGCAGCACAGCGTGACACCGTTGCGCCCTGCACATGTGATATGCCGGTCGGGTAATGGGACTTGGCACGGGGGTGGCGGCTGAGGACACGAAGGAAGAAGAGGTGGTAGAGGCGGACATCTTTTGTGGACCAAGGACGTGCAAACGTGGAGGAAAAAGCGGCGTGACCTGTCCAAGTTGCTGGTGCGGCTGTGACGGCACCACGTTCACCCAGTGGGCCGTAAATGACATGTACTGTCCCTGACCGTAGTTACAGCTCCACACGTCGGCGCTGCCGTGCACTTTGGCAGAGACCGACATGCTCAAAGACTGGCCCACCATCTCTTCTACATGTGAATGCAGGGCTGGCACTGCCTTTTTGGCGAAGAAATGACGGCTTGGCACTCTCCACCGCGGCGCGGCACAAGCCATCATTTCTCGGAAAGGTGCTGAGTCCACCACTTGGAAAGGGAGGGACTGCAGCACCAGCAACTTGGACAGGAGGACGTTCAGCTTTTGCACCGTCGGGTGCGTGCTCGCAAACTGTTGTCTCTTGGAAACGGATTCCAAGAAAGACTGCTGACGGAATCCGTGAAGAGGAGTAGCAGGAGAAGGAGCATCTGAACGAGCGGAAGATGGCAACGAGCGACAACTCCCCTCAGCAGAGGTGTTGGAGCCTTGACTGGCTGATAGAGGGCGATTGACGTCGGGTGACGGAGCAAGTAACAGAGCGGGTGATGGAGCGGGGGCTGGGGCGGGCAGAACCGCCGTATCTTTATCACGGTTTTCCCAGGCCACCAAATGGCGACGCTGCATATGCTGCCGCAACGCTGTAGTCCCAACATGGGCCCCCTGGCCACGCTTGACTTTCTGGCCACATAGTCGACATACGGCTACGTTTACTTCCTCGGGCGGCTTGACGAAAAATTGCCACACCGCCGAGTAGGAAACTTTGCCCCCGATACTCCTCACTGGCTGACTGCTGCTTCCTCCGTGCACACCGGCACCACTACTGGCCGTGGTGGTAGGCTGCAGTGGAGCTGGTGCTGTACTCCGTGGCCGTTTGCCTCCACTGACACTGCTGCGACCCTGCTGCCTCCTGGGCAACCCACCGACTGTTTTGCTCGCTGCCAAGCTGCCACCCTCTTCTCCTGATGATGCGGAAGCAATAGCCTGATGATGACGAGGCTGCCAAGTGCGATCAGCCTCATCATCATCAATTAGGGTCTCCGCCTCACTACTAGCCCCCTCGGCTGCGTGTGGGTCAGGAGACAGACCTGTCTCTAGACCGGCTACCGAGCCACTCTCCTCGCCACTACTTCTTCGCCTGGCTGCTGAAGAGGCGGATGTCTCCCCCCGTTCCTGACCGCCCTCTGTTAGCTCTTCCTCACTGTACAGTGGGGATGAGCCCACAGCATGCGATACTTCGCTTGGTGAGGGAACACCAAAGGACAGGGGCAGGTAGAGGACACGTGATTTCAGTGGGCTTGCTCCCGGGCCATGCCAACTAACGGTTGTGTCTGACGTACCCACCGACCGTTGGCTGTAGGTGTCAGAGGTGACCTGGGAAGAGGAAGACGACCGAGCCAACCAATCGATGACGGCAGGGTTGTCGGTGGAGACACGACCGCTGGATGACACCGGGAGCACTGGCCTCTGGCTGCGAATAGTGCTGCCGCGACCCCTTCCTCTGCTGCCACGTCTGCTCGCTCCTAAAACATTGCCTCCTCTGCCACTCCTCTGCATGTTGTCTGACATACTCTTTAATTAAACGATTCTGTGTCCCTGAGTAACAATTCTGTGTCTGTCCCTGAGTAACAATTCTGTGTCCCTGAGTAACGTTTCTGTGGCCCTAAGTAACAGTTCTGTGGCCCTCAGTAACAATTCTGTGTCCCTCAGTAACAATTCTGTGTCTGTCCCTGAGTAACAATTCTGTGTCTGTCCCTGAGTAACAATTCTGTGTCCCTGAGTAACGTTTCTCTGGCCCTAAGTAACAGTTCTGTGGCCCTCAGTAACAATTCTGTGTCCCTCAGTAACAATTCTGTGTCTGTCCCTGAGTAACAATTCTGTGTCTGTCCCTGAGTAACAATTCTGTGTCCCTGAGTAACAATTCTGTGTCCCTCAGTAACAATTCTGTGTCCCTCAGTAACAATTCTGTGTCCCTGAGTAACAATTCTGTGTCCCTGAGTAACAATTCTGTGTCCCTCAGTAACAATTCTGTGTCCCTCAGTAACAATTCTGTGTCCCTGAGTAACAATTCTGTGTCTGTCCATGAGTAACAATTCTGTGTCTGTCCCTGAGTAACAATTCTGTGTCCCTAAGTAACGTTTCTGTGGCCCTAAGTAATGGTTCTGTGGCCCTCAGTAACAAATCTGTGTCCCTCAGTAACAATTCTGTGTCTGTCCCTGAGTAACAATTCTGTGTCCCTAAGTAACGTTTCTGTGGCCCTAAGTAACGTTTCTGTGGCCCTAAGTAACAGTTCTGTGGCCCTCAGTAACAGTTCTGTGGCCCTCAGTAACAATTCTGTGTCCCTCAGTAACAATTCTGTGTCTGTCCCTGAGTAACAATTCTGTGTCCCTAAGTAACGTTTCTGTGGCCCTAAGTAACGATTCTGTGGCCCTAAGTAACGATTCTGTGGCCCTATGTAATGTTTCTGTAGCCCTAAGTAACGTTTCTGTGGCCCTAAGTAACGTTTCTGTGGCCCTAAGTAACAGTTCTGTGGCCCTCAGTAACAGTTCTGTGGCCCTCAGTAACAATTCTGTGTCCCTCAGTAACAATTCTGTGTCTGTCCCTGAGTAACAATTCTGTGTCCCTAAGTAACGTTTCTGTGGCCCTAAGTAACGGTTCTGTGGCCCTCAGTAACAATTCTGTGTCTGTCCCTAAGTAACAATTCTGTGGCGCTAAGTAACGTTTCTGTGGCCCTAAGTAACGTTTCTGTGTCCCTCAGTAACAATTCTGTATCCCTCAGTAACAATTCTGTGTCTGTCCCTGAGTAACAATTCTGTGTCCCTCAGTAACAATTCTGTGGCCCTAAGTAAAGTTTCTGTGGCCCTAAGTAACGTTTCTGTGGCCCTAAGTAACGATTCTGTGTCCCTAAGTAACGTTTCTGTGGCCCTAAGTAACGGTTCTGTGGCCCTCAGTAACAATTCTGTGTCCCTGAGTAACAATTCTGTGTCTGTCCCTGAGTAACAATTCTGTGTCCCTGAGTAACGTTTCTCTGGCCCTAAGTAACAGTTCTGTGGCCCTCAGTAACAATTCTGTGTCCCTCAGTAACAATTCTGTGTCTGTCCCTGAGTAACAATTCTGTGTCCCTGAGTAACAATTCTGTGTCCCTCAGTAACAATTCTGTGTCCCTGAGTAACAATTCTGTGTCCCTGAGTAACAATTCTGTGTCCCTCAGTAACAATTCTGTGTCCCTGAGTAACAATTCTGTGTCTGTCCCTGAGTAACAATTCTGTGTCTGTCCCTGAGTAACAATTCTGTGTCCCTAATTAACGTTTCTGTGGCCCTAAGTAATGGTTCTGTGGCCCTCAGTAACAAATCTGTGTCCCTCAGTAACAATTCTGTGTCTGTCCCTGAGTAACAATTCTGTGTCCCTAAGTAACGTTTCTGTGGCCCTAAGTAACGTTTCTGTGGCCCTAAGTAACGATTCTGTGGCCCTAAGTAACGATTCTGTGGCCCTAAGTAACGTTTCTGTGGCCCTAAGTAACAGTTCTGTGGCCCTCAGTAACAGTTCTGTGGCCCTCAGTAACAGTTCTGTGGCCCTCAGTAACAATTCTGTGTCCCTCAGTAACAATTCTGTGTCTGTCCCTGAGTAACAATTCTGTGTCCCTAAGTAACGTTTCTGTGTCCCTAAGTAACATTTCTGTGGCCCTAAGTAACGATTCTGTGGCCCTAAGTAATGATTCTGTGGCCCTAAGTAACGTTTCTGTAGCCCTAAGTAACGTTTCTGTGGCCCTAAGTAACGTTTCTGTGGCCCTAAGTAACAGTTCTGTGGCCCTCAGTAACAATTCTGTGTCCCTCAGTAACAATTCTGTGTCTGTCCCTGAGTTACAATTCTGTGTCCCTAAGTAACGTTTCTGTGGCCCTAAGTAACGGTTCTGTGGCCCTCAGTAACAATTCTGTGTCCCTCAGTAACAATTCCTTGTCTGTCCCTAAGTAACAATTCTGTGGCCCTAAGTAACGTTTCTGTGGCCCTAAGTAACATTTCTGTGGCCCTAAGTAACGTTTCTGTGTCCCTCAGTAACAATTCTGTATCCCTCAGTAACAATTCTGTGTCTGTCCCTGAGTAACAATTCTGTGTCCCTCAGTAACAATTCTGTGGCCCTAAGTAAAGTTTCTGTGGCCCTAAGTAACGTTTCTGTGGCCCTAAGTAACGATTCTGTGGCCCTAAGTAACGATTCTGTGTCCCTAAGTAACGTTTCTGTGGCCCTAAGTAACGGTTCTGTGGCCCTCAGTAACAATTCTGTGTCCCTCAGTAACAATTCTGTGTCTGTCCCTAAGTAACAATTCTGTGGCCCTAAGTAATGTTTCTGTGGCCCTAAGTAACGTTTCTGTGGCCTTAAGTAACGTTTCTGTGTCCCTCAGTAACAATTCTGTATCCCTCAGTAACAATTCTGTGTCTGTCCCTGAGTAACAATTCTGTGTCCCTAAGTAACGTTTCTGTGGCCCTAAGTAACGGTTCTGTGGCCCTCAGTAACAATTCTGTGTCCCTCAGTAACAATTCTGTGTCTGTCCCTAAGTAACAATTCTGTGGCCCTAAGTAAAGTTTCTGTGGCCCTAAGTAACGTTTCTGTGGCCCTAAGTAACGATTCTGTGGCCCTAAGTAACTTTTCTGTGGCCGTAAGTAACGTTTCTGTGGCCCTAAGTAACAAATCTGTGTCCCTCAGTAACAATTCTGTGTCTGTCCCTAAGTAACAATTCTGTGGCCCTAAGTAACGTTTCTGTGGCCCTAAGTAACGGTTCTGTGTCCCTCAGTAACAATTCTGTATCCGTCAGTAACAATTCTGTGTCTGTCCCTGAGTAACAATTCTGTGGCCCTAAGTAACGTTTCTGTGGCCCTAAGTAATGTTTCTGTGGCCCTAAGTAACGATTCTGTGGCCCTAAGTAACGTTTCTGTGGCCCTAAGTAACGTTTCTGTGGCCCTCAGTAACAAATCTGTGTCCCTCAGTAACAATTCTGTGTCTGTCCCTAAGTAACAATTCTGTGGCCCTAAGTAACGTTTCTGTGGCCCTAAGTAACGTTTCTGTGGCCCTAAGTAACGTTTCTGTGTCCCTCAGTAACAATTCTGTATCCCTCAGTAACAATTCTGTGTCTGTCCCTGAGTAACAATTCTGTGTCCCTAAGTAACGTTTCTGTGGCCCTAAGTAACGGTTCTGTGGCCCTCAGTAACAATTCTGTGTCCCTCAGTAACAATTCTGTGTCTTTCCCTAAGTAACAATTCTGTGGCCCTAAGTAACGTTTCTGTGGCCCTAAGTAACAATTCTGTGGCCCTAAGTAAAGTTTCTGTGGCCCTAAGTAACGTTTCTGTGGCCCTAAGTAACGATTCTGTGGCCCTAAGTAACGTTTCTGTGGCCGTAAGTAACGTTTCTGTGGCCCTCAGTAACAAATCTGTGTCCCTCAGTAACAATTCTGTGTCTGTCCCTAAGTAACAATTCTGTGGCCCTAAGTAACGTTTCTGTGGCCCTAAGTAACGGTTCTGTGTCCCTCAGTAACAATTCTGTATCCCTCAGTAACAATTCTGTGTCTGTCCCTGAGTAACAATTCTGTGGCCCTAAGTAACGTTTCTATGGCCCTAAGTAACGTTTCTGTGGCCCTAAGTAACGTTTCTGTGGCCCTCAGTAACAAATCTGTGTCCCTCAGTAACAATTCTGTGTCTGTCCCTAAGTAACAATTCTGTGGCCCTAAGTAACGTTTCTGTGGCCCTAAGTAACGGTTCTGTGGCCCTCAGTAACAATTCTGTGTCCCTCAATAACAATTCTGTGTCTTTCCCTAAGTAACAATTCTGTGGCCCTAAGTAACGTTTCTGTGGCCCTAAGTAACGTTTCTGTGGCCCTAAGTAACGATTCTGTGGCCCTCAGTAACAATTCTGTATCCCTCAGTAACAATTCTGTGTCTGTCCCTGAGTAACAATTCTGTGTCCCTATGTAACGTTTCTGTGGCCCTAACTAACGATTCTGTGGCCCTAAGTAAGTTTTCTGTTGCCCTAAGTAACGTTTCTGTGGCCCTCAGTAACAAATCTGTGTCCCTCAGTAACAATTCTGAGTCTGTCCCTAAGTAACAATTCTGTGGCCCTAAGTAACGTTTCTGTGGCCCTAAGTAACGGTTCTGTGGTCCTCAGTAACAATTCTGTGTCCCTCAATAACAATTCTGTGTCTGTCCCTAAGTAACAATTCTGTGGCCCTAAGTAACGTTTCTGTGGCCCTAAGTAACGTTTCTGTGGCCCTATGTAACGATTCTGTGGCCCTCAGTAACAAATCTGTGTCCCTCAGTAACAATTCTGTGTCTGTCCCTAAGTAACAATTCTGTGGCCCTAAGTAACGATTCTGTGGCCCTCAGTAACAAATCTGTGTCCCTCAGTAACAATTCTGTGTCTGTCCCTAAGTAACAATTCTGTGGCCCTAAGTAACGTTTCTGTGGCCCTAAGTAACGGTTCTGTGGCCCTCAGTAACAATTCTGTGTCCCTCAATAACAATTCTGTGTCTGTCCCTAAGTAACAATTCTGTGGCCCTAAGTAACGTTTCTGTGGCCCTAAGTAACGATTCTGTGGCCCTCAGTAACAAATCTGTGTCCCTCAGTAACAATTCTGTGTCTGTCCCTAAGTAACAATTCTGTGGCCCTAAGTAACGATTCTGTGGCCCTCAGTAACAAATCTGTGTCCCTCAGTAACAATTCTGTGTCCCTCAGTAACAATTCTGTGTCTGTCCCTAAGTAACAATTCTGTGGCAATTCCACTTCGCCTACTTCGATTCGCTCATCTCTACACCTAACCAACACACCACAATGCTGTAATAAAGAAATTGCTGCAGGTTCGTGTTTTGTTGGTAGTTCATTCAAATAGAAGAGGCTGTTTTATTTCAATGCAAGCTACATAGTTAATAAGGCTTGAAAAAGACTGATGTTTATCAAGCTTATTGGAATATACTTGGACAACACAGAACGTAGGAAAATAGTTCTCTATAAACCTAGTAGAAGCAACAAATGTCAAGTAGATGTTGTAAAAGAAAACAAAACTTTAGAATTTATAAAGAAAATGAGATAAAGAAAATGAGCTTAATATCATGCTATAGTAAGCAATGCTTTCTCCTTGCTTAGATGGTATGCTAAACTATTTCATTTGCTTAGGTGCATACAGTAACCTTACAGGCCATAAATATGCAATTCTACTTATGTTTTAACTGCCCATGTCATCAAGATTCTTCTCCAAAATTTCACTATCTTTCCAATATTTAAAACATAGTTTTGTATGATCAGTAAAAAGGCAGAGTTGCTATTAAATGCATTCCGCAGATCATTAGTAAATTGATTGAAAAGTATGTTTGCTTATTTTTTTTGCTAATTATTACAGCGACTCTATCCGCTAGTTATTGATCATAATTTAATAGAGAGTTTCAGACACCTGTGTCCTTCAACTGAGATTTGGATTTACTCCCAAATCTCTTAGCAAGTCTTTGATTATAACAGAATTTAATTAATGGTAGGAAATTACTCATATCAATGAATTAGCAATTAGCTTTCAGTGGATAAATGTAGTCAGGATAATAAAATCTTAATTATGGATTATTTAGAACCAGATCGGGATCTGCTTCATAAAGTACCAATCGTACATTTCCACAAATAGGTGTACCTAGCAGTAAAAACACATTCAAATATATATTTTACCCAGTGTAAAGCATAAATGGTTGTACTTTCAGTCTTGCAGATAGGTTTGCTTTAAAGTGTTTAATCAAAAAATATCACATGCAATAAATAAAATCTACCAAATTCTGAAAACTAATAAAAACTAACAAAAGCAGCTGACATGTGCATCAATACAAAACATAAAAATACAGTGCAGCGTTTCTTCAAATAAATAAATGTGAACCCAAATATCACAAAAAACACTAATAAATTTTTTTCAGTGAACATCATTCCATATAAGTGAACATGCATTATTTGAAACATAAAGTCTCTAAATAGTGATCTTGTCAACTTGAATAACTCTCAAAGCCATTATCTTCATATATCTAAATCTTGCACCTGGAGTATTTGACCTCACGTTAAGGTTGGTCAAAACACGCATGCGTCCCTTGAATTGGACATGTACCGGCAGGTGTATCCCAGATTAAGATTCCTCCTCCAGAGTTGAATACTTCCTTAATCTCTCCTCTTCCACTCAGTGTATATGTTAAAAAGATAGGAAACACAATAGTGCTTTATCCTTAAAAGCATCATATCCCCCTGAGGAAGCCACATGACCCTGTGGTGCAACGCGTAGGGTAGGGGCTTGATGACGTCACAACGCTGTTCACATACTGATCTATGGACTGTCATTTCAGATGAGTGAAGGAGTTTTCTCTGTATTCCGGTTTCACGGCACTATTTTGTTTTATAAAAAGCGCTATACATCTGGCACGATACAGAGCCTCGAAAGTGTGAGTGGCCACTTATACATTTTAATAAAGCTTTACGTTTTTAAGGATAAAGCATTATTGTGTTTCCTATCGTTTTAACATATACACTGAGTGGAAGAGGAGAGATTAAGGAAGTATTCAACTCTGGAGGAGGAATCTTAATCTGGGATACACCTGCCGGTTCATGTCCAATTCAAGGGACGCATGCGTTTTTTGACCAAACTTAACATGAGGTCAAGTACTCCAGGTGAGGGCACATCTGGTGATTCATGGTAGAGAGTTTAAATATATGAAGATAATGGCTTTGAGAGTTATTCAAGTTGAAGATGTCACTATTTAGAGACTTTATGTTTCAAATAATGCACGTTTACTTATATAGACTGATGTTCACTGAAAAACATTTTATTAGTGCTTTTTGTGATATTTGGGTTTACATTTATTTATTTGAAGAAGCACTACACTGTATTTTTATGTTCTGCTTTAAAGTGTTACTAAACCCAGGACCCTGCATTCACTATATCTGGTCTCCCACAGTACACACAACATGGAAGTGCAATTATTTTAGTAAATACAAACTGCTAAATACCTTTTCTCATCAGCAGTTGGAGCAGTCTTATGACTTCTATCAGTGTCCAGCCGAGCACATGTTAAAGCTTGTAGAAGGAGTTTTCATTCTGCTTTAGGAAGATGCAGGACCCCTGACCTCTGTCTGGACAGTGCTGATTGGCCCTGTGCTGATCACATACACCCTCTCTTGCAATACACACCAAACTCAGCATGTGCAGAGTGACTCCACACAAAGTGTTTTATCAGGAGATGAGAGAGGGACACTGGAAGAAGGGTAGGATCAGAGAAATCAGGATCAAATAGCATTTTTAAACAATGCAGAGGATTAACCCCTTAGGTTCCACAGTGAAAATAATGAGCATGCCTTACTGGGTAAACAGACTGATTATACTGTTGTGGGTTTAATAACAGTTTAATAGCAATGGTGAAATTAAATACGATATGTCCATTTTTACATTCTCAAAATACCTGAACTTTAGTTAATAGCTGTCTTCCTATTCAAAGTACAAATCTAATTCCAAAAAATGCCAAGGGATCTTTATAATTTTTTATTTAACATATGCAGACTTACACATAATGTTTTTACCCTAACAGGGTTTCTATTACCATTCATGGCTCAGAATAACATTATTGCTTTTATTAAATAGCTTAAGGTTGCATGTGAAATGCAATTAACCTGTTTAAGTTAGTACAATGAAAGTGGCATATTTTACTCAGGACATGGACTGAACTAATACTAGTCTTCAGATCAAGAAATATTTTCATGAAATGTTAGATAAGCTTGACCTTAACCACTTGCCCTCCTGAGGATTTACCCCCCTTAATGACCAGGCCTCTTTTTGCTACTCAGCGCTGCACTAATACAACTGATAATTGCGCGGTCATGCAATGTTGCACCCAAATGAAATATACGTCCTTTCTTTCACACAAATAGAGCTTTCTTTCGGTGGTATTTGATCACCTGTGCGCTTTTTATTTTTCACGCTATAAACAAAAAAAGACCAAAAATTTTGAAGAAAAACTATATTTCTTACTTTCAGCTATAATAAAATATATAGTAAACTCAAAGTTGGTTATAAATTTAGGCCAAAATGTATTCTGCTACATGTTTTTGGTAAACAAAATCCCCATAAGTGTATATTGATTGCTTTGTGTGAAAGTTATAGCGTCTACAAACTATGGTATAGATACTGCAATTTACGCCATTGTTTTGGCTATACAGTTTTGGCTATGCGCTAGTTAAACGGACAATTGACAATTGTCATGCAATACAGTACATAAATGAAATTTACATCCTTTTTTTCCCACAAATTGAGCTTTCTTTCGGATGTATTTGATCGCCTGTGCGTTTTTTTTTTTTTTTGCGCTATAAAAAAAAAAAGGCTGACAATTTTGAGGAAAAAAAACAATATTTTGGACTTTTTGCTATAAAACATGTCCAGCACACTTGTCCAGTATTCACGGAAAGGTCCTGATCTCCTCTTTCGATCGGGACCTTTCCCGATCATGTGACTGCTGTGACAGCGAATCACGGCGGTCACATGACCCTAAAACCCCACCCTGCCTCCCGGCTTCTGAAACCCCTGAAGGGCCGGGAGGCGCCGGCGCCAAGAGTTTAATATATATTTAACTGTCCTATCATATATTAGAATGACACTCCATATATAGTGTAATACATATGTATGTGTTTCAGGACCATAGATAATTGTTTTTCGTGGGGGGGTTCAGCCTTAAGTACTCAGAGGACAATAATAAGCATGCCTGCCACGCTGTGACAAATTGTTCGTGTGCCACAAATGAACTATTTCCTTAACTAGTAGATGCACTTGCTGTCAGAGCTTGATAAACTGTATGTAGCATGCGCTGCATACATTATACAGCACTGTGTTCCAGCAGCAGTATGGGGACTTCCCACCCTGCTTCCGGAACAAAACTGAGTTGGGCTGAGCGCTTAGCCATTCACAAGACACTTTGTATTTTATCAGCGAATACAAGGCTTCCTCTGATTAGCTGAAGTGGAAATTGTGACATTATCCACCCACCCAGTGTGTCATGGGATGGGTGGAATGCTGCGCAGTGCCATGAGATGGGTGGAATGTTCTGCATAGTCCTGGAATGGGTGAAATACTCTGCAGTGTGTCATGGGATGAGTGAAATGCTCTGCAGTGCCATAGGATGAGTAAAATGCTCTTCAGTGCCATGGGATGGGTGGAATTCTCTACAGTGCCATGGGATGGGTGGAATGCTGTGCAGTGCCATGGGATGGGTGGAATGTTCTGCATAGTCCTGGGATGGGTGAAATGCTATGCAGTGTATCATGGGATGAGTGAAATGCTCTGCAGTGCCATGGGATGAGTGAAATGCTCGGCAGTGTGTTATGGGATGAGTGAAATGCTCTACAGCGCCATGGGATGAGTGAAATGCTCTACAGTGCGATGGGATGAGTGAAATGCTCTGCAGTGTGTCATGGGATGAGTGAAATGCTCTGCAGTGTGTCATGGGATGAGTGAAATGCTCTGCAGTGCCATCGGATGGGTAGAATGCTCTGCAGTGCCATGGGATGAGTGGAATGCTCTATAGTACCATGGGATGGGTGGAATGCTGTGCAGTGCCATGGGATGGGTGGAATGCTCGGAAGTGCCATCAGATGAGTGCAATGCTATTCAGTGCCATGGGATGGGTGGAATGCTATGCAGTGCCATGGGATAGGTGAAATGCTATGCAGTGCCATGGGATGGGTGGAACATTCTGCAGTGCTATGGGAAGGGTGGAACGCTATGCAGTGCCATGCAATAGGTGGAATGCTATGCAGTGCTATGGGATGAGTGGAATGTTTTGCAGTACCATGAGATGGGTGGAATGCTCTGCAGTGCTATGGGATGGGTGGAATGTTCTGTAGTGCCATGGGATGGGTGGAACGTAGGGTAGGAGGATCCAGATGAGTAGTTCAGATTCAGAGCATTTGTAATGCTATGGCGAACTGATCCAAGCGGGTAGTCCTGCTCATCCAATCTGGTAAAAATATTGTAACTAGCTGAACACTTAAAGCGGAACTTCCCCTTTTGGGTGGATATATTGGATGTTATATAACTTTTTTGCATGCTATGATGAAGGCTCTGGCCAACATGCATTAGCATTTTATGGAATATGTATGTATCTTTATATTAAAAAAGTGCAGTGCTAAAATAAATAAATAAAAAACAAAATGCATATGAATATGTCAAAATAAGTTAAAATAATGTATAAAATAGTCCCAATAAAGATGACTTGAATTAAGAAATGCACACTAACCAGATGTGCACATTAATAGTGCAGTGTAGATATCCTACAGCTCAAAAGTGATCATCAGAATGGCAATGGTAAATGTATTCCCTCGTTCAGAGAGGATCCTTGGATGGTGCAAAGGTGAGCAGGGAAAAGATCAACTTGACAACAGAAACCAGGCACTGCTCCACCAAAAAAGCAAGACTCCTCCACTGGGCAGAACGGTGTCTAGGAGAAAAATGCTCCCCGCAGGGGGTCAAGACAAAAAATGCCCATAGTGAAGTATTGTTTAAAATACAAATTTATTGTGGACAAGTGACAATAGCAAGGGGGATGCATCCAGTAACAGCAAGTAATGCGGAGAGGACTAACCATCCTAACAGATGTAGTGGCCGCCGGAGCTCCACGATGCTCTGACGGCGTGACGTCACGGCGTGCATAGGCTAATGTGCATATCTGGTTAGTGTGCATTTCTTACTTCAAGTCATCTTTATTGGGACTATTTTATACATTATTTTAACTTATTTTGACATATTCATATGCATTTTGTTTTTTATTTACTTTTTTTTTAGCGCTGCACTTTTTTAATGTTTTTGTGTTGTTGGTTGACCTTTGTGCCTAGCTGCTTTATTTTAAAAGCGCTCACAAATTTTTTTTTATTTGTATGTATGTATCTTGTTTTGTGCATTAATAAAGACTTTATATAAAGAAGTGACTGAGCTGGCATGTGTATCTTTAAACGTTTTCAAAGTTTGCCCCCATTGTCGTGTCCTGCTTTTGGAGGTAGTAATCTCCCTTAAAAAGAAAATAATAGTCCTCTGAGCAAAACTTGATAGCTATAAGAATGAAATCGATTTGCTTAGTGTTGGGGAAGGGATCTTTTTCTTTCACATGGTAGCTTTGATGGACAGCCTAGCTTCACCTTCTCAATGCTGTGTGTGAGCAAAGATGGTGATGCCCATAGGGGTGATATTTGACTCTCTGGGGAAAAACTGGAGCAGAGTTGTTGTTGATGGTTTATACACGGGTGAGTTTTTCAGCCTTAATATTTTATATTTGGTAGTGCTTTCTGTAACCATCAAAAAAAGAAAAGTGTTTTAAAGCTGGTCCAAACAAACAACTTCCTTCAGGAAAACATTCAGCGGCATTCAGTGCTATATGAACTGTATGTCGACTCACACAGTATGCAGATCTGTGTTCCGATAGCGGGATAGGGATTTCCCTTAACCAAACTGAGTTAGGATGAGTATTGCTTAGCCATTCACAGAAAGCTTTGTATTTTCTGGATGAGGTGGAGAGGGGGTCAGATGATGCCACAATCTTGTCTAAACTTCTCCATATGGCTACAGTAATGATGTGATTAAAAGTTTATGATCATGATTTGTAGTCTACATCATTGCTATTGTCTTTTAAAAGATTACTGTTCATAGCTTCTAGGGAAGCGTCAGTAAGATTCATTTTTTTACAAGATGAGATCCACATATGAATCGGCAAATTACAGATTTACTCCTCAATTCGTTTGCTAGTTTTAAATTAAATGCTGTGAGGAGAACAAACTTTGCTCACTTAAATTTAAGTTAATATCCTATTTAAATTATTATGTCAAATTATTATTTTATCATCAACTTCCTTTTTAGGGCCATTCTTTTTAAAGTTTTTCAATATTTATGATGTCTGTGTATGTTCTTTTCTAATCATGTTTCTAGCTCCAAATTCAAATTATTGCCTATTTTGAATTTCATTTGGAGTTGATGCTATTAGTGGGTAATGCATTCTATGTGGGATTCAATTATTTAATTGTTATTGATTTTTCCCTTCACCAAGAAATGCAGTATCTAGGAAAATTATCCATTAGTCGTGAAGCATTAAAAATCAATTAATAAACCATCAGCTTTGGACATGCACTAAATATTACAGTAAAGGCATAATGGTAGGAAATGTAGAAACACATCATGTTGAAGCAGAGGATTTTAATCTTCTGCAACACATAAATTCATATTATTATCTGAACAACAACAAAATAAAACTGTCTGCAGAAAGATTCTTTTAGAATGTATGCTGGAATAAAAATCCAACGTAACAGGCAGCTAGTTAAGGAAATGTCTTTATATCAGTAGTAGTTTGCTTTTGATAAGGAATACAAAGTAAGTAACAAAGACAGACACTGCATCACTTCTACTGCCTCAGGAATCGTGATGATGCCATCACACTGACTATAATGAAATCATCATATATGCATACTGAGAGTCTCTTTGCATAATTTCTGTGCATGGGTGGCCTTTAAAGACTCTTCTCCTTGCTCATAGTGGGTGCTGGTCAGAATCATGTGCAAGCACAGCAACAAAATATACATTTCCCCTCTCTCACCTTGCAGATTGCAGTGTATAAAATATGTCCTTCTAGTGCATTGTAATATTCATACTTGTCAGCTGAACATAATGATCACCCAAAATCCATCTATATACAACCAACAGTCCTGAAGTCTATTTTGTACCCAAATACTTGATTAGATGTGTTGCATGAACAGGAATATCTTTTTATACCTTTAATCATTGTTTCCTAATATCTGTTTGTATAGATTTATATTCAAATGGTTTTGTGTGGTGCTGCACTTTGGTTTTCCTGTTTAATTTATTATACCTAATTCTAGAAATCATTTCAGAAGGACATTTAAGAGGAGTGGATTACATGGGCAAGAAATTGTGTCAAAGCATTCAGCTCCGGAGTTTGCAATTAGCTGCAAAGGTCAATTGTTAAGACTCCCTTCACATGGCATGTCAGATCAGATCCGCCTGCCAGTTTTTCAGGTGGACCTGATTGGATGGTCCATTTACTCCTATGGACAGATGGGCATGTCCGCTTGCCCTGCCTACCTCCGGGTCTGATCGGGTCCACTAAAAAAAAAAGAGAAGGGATCCAATTTTTCAGTTGTCACTGGAACAAGAATGGAGAGAAAAACTTCAAATGAGGATATTTACTAAGGTAAATAATTCTATTATTTTGAGTTTCCCTTACTTTGGTAAAAGATGCCTCAATAGGATCTTAACCATTTTCTATTTTATCCAAAATTAAAAAAAAAAGTGTTTTGGCTTAAGATCTACTTTTACCTAACTATGAACAAAGAAGACTTGTGGTTATACTGTGCAACAATGACTTTAGAGAGTGTAATATGCTTTACAAATTTAAAAGCACCTAAAATAGCTCTAGAAAAGTTTAAAGGAATGCTTGAATCAGCTACATACATTTCAGGGATTTTAGCAAACTTTATGTAAGATTCATACCTTCTTTGGTTCCCTTATATTGAACTAGGCTGTGACAGTGCAAAATGAGTACCAAGTTTTTCAAAATGAGTACCAAGTGGGAGGTTTTGCATACCGAAACACTTATTTCCTAAATTGTGTAATGTAATCCGTGACCACTATCCCTTTGGTGATGAATCATTATACCCCTTCAGAATTAGTGTAAAACTTTATAATCAACTCATATTTCTAAAAATACTACATTCGGGATTTAGAAAGTGTTAATGGAATGAAAATTAAGCCTCATCTAAACTCCTACCATTGATACTATTACATGTACAAATGGCTGCCCATCGCTCAGGATGTGCAAAGCTCTGTGAGAAAGGGCATGAACCAATTAGAATTACAAAAAGACAATATCCTTTATTACATATGCATGCTCAGCATATTCAGTTGCCATTATTCACTAACTGTCCACTATGGGTATAAAGCAATATAATTACAAGCACAAAATGAGTTACAAATTTTTACTAAATATTATTTTCATATTTGAATAGCCATTTTATTCTAATAAAATGCTGCTTTAAGCTAAACACACAAAATACAAATGACAATGTAACAGCGAAGGTAAGTTTACATTGCAATATGTTTAAATTTAATGCACTGTTATGGTAGTCCTCATTGATGGTTTAGCATTATAGTTCTGAGATCATTGTGTCTTCTGCTTGTTTCTGAGATAAAGAAACATGAGGGATGTCCTGAGGGAAGAGAGACATTCTGCCTCCTTGCAATTCCATTGCTAAAAATGCTCTTTAGCATCCTTCAGATATACATACACGTGCATTGCTATTCCCTGCCAATAAAGAACAGAGGGTAACAGAACCCTCATTCTAGAGTATTCACTGACTTTGTACATCTGTTTCTGGAAATGACCTTGATTTTGTCACTGAAAGAACAGACAATAAAAACATTGCTTTTTGGATGTTACATTGAGCTTTCGAATCTTGTCATACAGATTAAGGTGGTATGTTTAAATGAAAAAGGCAATTTTCTATAGTATGATAGGGAAGACTATGATTTGGCATAGTATTAGGCCTCATGCACACGGATGTCATCATTTACTGTTTACATGCAGGATCTTGTTTGCAGAAAGATCCTCAATAAAATACTGTGTGCAATCACCTTGAGTAAATCCGAGTAAAGACATGGAAGCAGGGGCGTATCCACCATGAGGCAAACAAGGCATTTCCCTAGGGCGGCAATTTTTAGGGGGGCAACACCCCCCCCCCCCAAGAAGGGACCCTTTGAGCAGCGGCGGACAGCAGGAAGATCGATGTGGGGGAGGGCAGTTGGAGAGCGACAATCATGCACCTCTCCCTCCAGCAGCTGACAAGCTAGGACCAGGGGAATGCCTGGAGCAGGGAGAGAAGCGATGAAAGAGCCCGGAAGAGGTGAGCTGTGTTGTCTTCTGTGGGCTCTCCCTCCTGTCATCCATCCAGCAGATTACACTGACACTGATCACTGACAGATTGTATGGGACTGCACACACCCCCCCCCCCCTTCCTGCTGCACGGAGCTCAGCAGCCCTTGGAGAGGGGGGAGGGGTGGGTGTGTGGTCCCATAGGATCTGAGGGAGAGGGGGGAGAAAGAAAGGGAAGAGAGAGAGAGGGAGGAAAGAGAGAGGGGGGGAAGACAGGGAAGAGGGAGAGGGGGATAAAGAGAGAGGGAGAGAAAGAGAGAAGGGGAGAGAGAGGGGGAGAAAGAGAGAGAGGGAGGGGGAAAGCGAGAGAGAGAGAGAGAGAGAGAGAGAGAGAGGGGGGAGAAATAGAGAGGGAGGGGGGAAAGAGAGAGGGAGGGGGGAAAGAGGGAGAGAGAGAGAGAGGGGAAGAGAGAGAGATAAAGGGAAGAGAGAGGGGGGAAGAGAGAGAGAACAGAAAGAAAAGGAGAGAATCATATATACATACACACACTTATTGAACTCTCTCGCTCTCTCATTGGGGAGGGGGAGCGCAAACGTTTTGTGTTGCCTAGGGCAGCACAAAATCTAAATATACTGCTGCATGTAAGGATGAGTATGAGTACAGATGTGTAAAATCCTCTCTAGCTCCCAGAGTGCTCTGTTTTTTACAAGGACCTGCCATGCGAAAGGGGCCTTCTGCATTAAAAATCCTGCCTGTTTGCTATTTTTTTCACGTTGGTCGGACACCATTTTGATCAGAAGGGGATCTGTCCACAGAATGAACATGGACAGAGCCTGTTCTGCTCTATGGACAGCTGAGAGTAAACAGACTCCGCTGTCTGTTTACACCCAACTGCCATCCGATCCGATCCACCTAGATGGAGGGGGGTGGATCCCCTTCCATTTTTTTGTTTTCAGCATTGGATTGAAAGTAGGTGGGTGTAAATGGGCACAAGTCCATTTACACCCATAGCTCATAGGGCTAAATGGAGGGTTCTGATCAGGGCCACCTGAAAAACCAACAGGCAGACCTGATTGGATGGCCTGTGTGAAAGGGGCCTAAAATTCAATATTTTCCTTTTACATTTTTATTATTTTTTTTAAATTTTAGTTATTTTATTTTTTTGGGGGGGGGGGGGGGACTTTGGTGAAATATGATCCCTGATGTATCCCTTTTGAGGCAGATAAAGGCAGAAGACACATATTCTTCAATTCCTTTCATTTACTGTCAGCAGCTTCCCTTCCATTCACAAACTGAAGCATAGCAAACTCAGATTACTATGTTTCAGTTATGAATAAACACAGGAGTAATTGGTACCGATCGCTCACTGCCCATTCAGGAGAGGAAGGGGCCAGTAGATATGACATATTTATTGCCCATAACACCCCCCTTCTCCCTATCCTGCACCTCATCTTCCTGTGTGCCCTGCAGCAGCTGGCGGAAGGAGATGAATGTCGGCAGTGCTGGGGGGGCACAAAGGGGATCACAGCCACAAGGTGGAGGTTACAAAGTGTATTGGGGTGAGCGGAGTGCCAAAAAGAAGGGTGGGTGGCACAATTATTGGATGCTCTCCCTATAACAACTGAATGCCGGCAGGGAGTGAGAGAAGAAAAAGGCGATCCACTGTAGGGAGAGCCACACAGGAGAATTGGCTTCAATAATTGTGCCACCCATCCCCATTTCCTGGAACTCTGATCACCCTCCTTCATTTTCCACCCCTCCCTTCCTGTAAGGAGAGGAGGCAGTTGGAGGGAAATATTCGACCAGCACTGTAAATTTACATCTCTATGCCTGTGTCCTTGTGTGCATATACATGAGTATACAGGTGAATAGACATAAATTACTGAAGTAAAACGTATAATTGTTGTACACCTCTGTACACAGCACTGCTTTACTGACCTTTACTCAGCAGAGTGCATTGTGTCATAGACAGCAATGCATCTGATTAGACATCAGTAAGCAATGGAGTGATTTTACTCCCATGTGCAAGAAGCCTAAGGCCGTTCACACTTGAGCATCTGTGATATTAGGAAGAATTACTGTCATTCTGCCAGCAATCCCAAAATGCTCTGCACAAATGACAAATCGCACCATGCCTGTTCGGGTGCCAGAAGTCGCACTGCATCGTGTGAAGCATATCGCACAAAAAGGAGCAGGAGATTCTTTTGGGTGACAATCTTCACACAATGTGATTTGCTGTGATTGAAAATGAATGGCATCTGAACAGGCGTGGTGCGATTTGTCATTTGCGTAGAGCGTTTTGGAATCGCTGCAGTGATTTTGCCCGAGATCGGAAACTCTCAAGTTGGAGCCTGCACATCTAATATGGTTTCATAGTTTGGATAAAAAAGATCAATTGTAAAAAATGTATCAATAAATGTAATTATTGATATATGTATTTTTTTTACAATAATGTTTCCAACCCTTTCTTGAAACAATTTTTTTAAATAAAATATGGGTTTATGAGATTTGCAAATCATTGCATTCTTTTTTTGAGTAGATTTTACACAGCGTTCTAACTTTTTTGGAATTGGGGTTGTACCTGCTAAATCCAGGTCTTGGGAAACATTATTCCACATATTTATTAGTATTTTATTAGCATAATATTAGTACTGTATATTTATATTTAAAAAGGTGATCATATTTCTTCCTGAATGCCTTGCACCACTTAGTCTTTCAACTGATTTCCTCCATGCCTCTTTCCAATTTAGTGTCTTTCATCTACACTCTTTCCAGTTTTAGGACATTCTTCTTGCAAACTGGTGCCTAAATTTGAGCTGCATATTTAAAAATAGGCTGTGCTATTTAGATGCTGAAGACAGACATTGTATGCCATGGTAGAGTCTATGATCTACAACGATACCTGACACCGGGGGTGGACTGACAACTCATGGAGCCCCCGGGCAATAGGGGATCATGGGGCCCCTGTGTCCTCGCCCACACTCAAACCACACCCAAAAAAAGCCTAAAAACCCCGGCCCTCGGGCAGTGCCAGAGTGCTCAAATGGTCAGTCCGCCCCTGCCTGACACTTTGCACAGCCAGTATGATGGGTGGATGCCTGTCTCAGGTACATAAACTGGGGGAGGTACATGCATGCATGTAGGTTAAAGCAGTAGTAGAGTGTTTCCAGGCCACAGTACCTTCTGTCTACAATACTTGAGTGAATAATCTGCCTTTATAAGGTTGATTAGCCAGATTTGGAAGTCAACTATAATAATACTTGTTGGTGGGCCTATTCTGCTGCAAATTATTTAGGAGCTATAAGAGTGGTTTCATGCAATCTAGAGATTTCACTGAGGAGACTGCCTGAGTCATACCTTGTTGATAAGCAGCCTTCATCACTCCTTGGTATTTCTGTCTGTACTAATGTGACAACTAGCTTGGTATGAACTAATGAATATTGTGGAACCTATGGTCCAGATTAAGCCATGGAGTGACTAGCTTAATCACTGCCTAAGATAAGAGATAGAGCAGGGGTGTCAAACTGGCTGCCCCCCAGCTGTTGCCAAACTACAAGTCCCATGAGGTATTGCAAGATTAACAGTTACAAGCATGACTCCCAAAGGCAAAGGCATGATGGGACTTGTAGTTTTGGAACAGCTGGAGGGCCACCGGTTTGACACCCCTGAGATAGAGTGTCCCTGTTATGCTTGGTATTTGCATACCAAAAGACATTCGGTACATGTGTACTCCACACTGTTCAACAGAAGTCTGTCTAATTAGAGAGAAAACAGGTGGTGCACACACCTAGTGCATTATCCAAGGTTTATTGTAGGAGTGAAAGAATAATAAAAACATACTCACAGATGAAGCATGTATCTAAAATCATAGAAAAATGACAATGGCCACACTGACAGGCAAGGTGTTCTCACTGACGCCTGAGGCATCAACAGCAAGGCTTTTACTTTCCATTCATCATACATCAGCATCAGAGGTTGGTCATCAGCTCTGAGGAAAGGGATTCATCCTCGAAACGCGTCAGCAATTTGACCGCACTGACAGTGAGAACACCTTGCCTGCCGTTGTGGCCATTGTCATTTTTCTATGCTTTTTAGATACATGCTTCGTTTGTGAGTATGTTTTTATTATTCTTTCACTCCTACAATAAACCTTGGATAATGCACTAGGTGTGTGCGCCACCTGTTTTCTCTCTATCCAGTAGCTGATTTCCCCGTCTGAGGAGGGCTGCACCCCTGAAGCATTTCCTTTGGTTGTCGCTGTCCTGGTACCCTCGGCTTCCATTTTGGCTATCCTGAGGCGCTCGAAAGTACATACGATATCCGGTTCAGAAGTCTGTCTAATGACTAGCTTCTGTTGAAAGATTATGTTTGAAAACCAGCATTCGATCTGTGCTTTCAGCCAAGGCCTGCAGTGCTGATCTGCGTATTTTGATGGTAGTCCCCCCTGTTAGAATACAATAGTACAGCAGGAGAGATCCCTGCATACACATTGAATGCATTGATGCAGGGTTCTGTGAGGTTTTTTTGTTCAACTCACTGGTTGAACGAAAATAAAAAAACTCAATGTTGTATACCTTGCTTTAGGAACATGATTTGTATCTTTCCCTTGGACACTTAAGGACCTGGTTCAGCACTGACAGCCAAATTGTTCCCTGCCGTTGATTCATTCAATCTCTTCCCTCAATAAATAAAGCATATATCTACTTAGACCCCAATTGATTTTTACATATACTGTATAATGATATACATTTTGTCCAAGCTTCTAATGACTTAATAGTAAAAGAACATACATTTCTTTGAAAAAACCCTTCTCTTCAATAAACTCATGCTAGGTCTCACTTATGATAATGTATCCTTGTAGTTAGTTCTCTAATAATAAACAAACATCTACCTACAATAGAAGAATATCTATAGTTACAAAAAGAAGACTTTGTTACCTTTATAAATATGGGAGCCATATATGGTTATCATCAATCCCCTTTCCAGGTTCTCCCATTGCTTCTTTGATGAAAAAATATGATCTCAGTAGATAAGTCTGAAAATTATGCACACAAGTGATTTGAACAGTGACCCATTCATGGCTCAGTCCAAAGTTACATTCAGACAAACCCCTGTTTTTAAACGCATGTTGTTAGACAGGTTAATTTGGTTTTTGTTTGTTGGCTAACTGGCTGGCAGATTGAACTGGCTTTCATATCCCCCTTTTTGATAAGTGATACCTATCCATGTTCCTTGCTGATAAAAGCCATTTTTAGACTAGGGCTGCTGACCAATGTTGTTGGCTAGCTGGCTGGCAAGTTGAACAGGGTAGCCCTATTTATATTTCTCATTCAAACAAATGGTGCCTCATCTGTATGCTGAGTTTTTAGCTAACCCACAGTGCTCTGGAAATCAATTAGTTATACATTAAATTGTTGTTTGTTTGCGTAGTATATAGATAGTGATGAAACAGCTATAAAAATGAGTTTAAAAAAGTGTAACCACTTTAAATCACCTATAATAAAACTGATTTGTTTAATTTAAGTTTGCTTTTAAAGAGTCTCTAATATTTGGAAACAAATGAGGTTGACTTAAAAAAGAAAAATTGGCTGTTCACTATGCAAGGAAAGTGGCACTTTGTGATGGAATTTTCTCCAGAGTTTAGTGAATGAGGTGAAGCTCTGCTTACATCCATCTTCCAATCATGTGCAAACAAAAATGTTGTTTTCTTTTTTATTATCCCTGTGTGTGATTGGATATTCTTTGCAAAGTAAAATTACAACTCAAACACTAAGTTCTGGGAAAAATCCAGTGTAAAGCACAACTTCCATTGGAAAGTGAACAACGTATTTGTCTTTAGTAAATCAACCCCAATGGCTCAAAAATAACAGAGTTCAACTCTTTGATTTCTTGTGGGGGTGAACTGTCTAGTCAAAGTCAAATGTGGCATTTGGATTGACTAGTCATTTTTTCATTGCATTTGCAAATGAGTCTGTAGCACCATCCTATTGCTATATAAACACCAAGCAAATCAAGTAGAAGCGAGAGGTGTTGAGAAAGTGTTTTTGAAATAAAGTAGATGCCTGCTAATGGCCTTTCGTAAGAATCTAACATGAAATTCATACAGAATTCATATTCATTATTAACAAAGCTGAATTGCCTGTATGTCTTAACCACTTCAATACCAGGCACTTTTACACCCTTCCTGCCCAGGCAAATTTTCACCTTTCAGTGCTCTCACACTTTTAATGAAAATTACTCAGTCATGCAACACTGCATACAAATACATTTTTAAAATGTTTTGAGACAGATAGAGCTTTCTTTGGTGGTATTTTTTGTGATATAAGCAAAAAAAGACCTAAAATTTTGAAAAATAATTAGTTTCTATTGAAATATTTTGCAAATAAGTAATTTTTCTTAATAAATGTAGGTCAAATTTTACACTGCTACATTTCTTTGGTAAAAATAACTCAAATCAGTGTATATTATTTAGTCTGTGTGAAAGTTATAGAGTGTACAAGCTATGGTATGTATTAATGAAAATTGATAAGTCCTGATGTACTGACTGACTATCTCATTTATTGAGGCCATAAAATGCCAGGACAGTACAAATACCCCCAAATGACCGTTTTTTGGAAAGAAGACAGTCAAAGGTATTTAGCAAGAGGCATGGTGAGTTTTTTAAGTTTTTTACAGTAATCCCACAATTCATTGGAAACTTAAGAAATTAAATAAAACATTTTTTGTTCACAAAATTGTCATATTAACAGGTTTTTTCTAACACATGGCATAGGCATTCTTGCAATTACACCCCAAAACACATTCTACTATCCTAAGGGGATACCACATGTGTGAGACTTTTTTACAGCCTAGCCACATAGAGAGGTACAACATCCAAGGAGCATCTAATTTCCTGACGACATATCACATTTTTGAAGGCCCTGGAGCACCAAGGCAATGGAAACACCCACAATATGGCAACATTTTGGAAAGCAAACATCCCAACATATTTTCTATGAGGCATCATGGGTCTTTTGAACAAGTCTTTTTTGTCACAAGTGTTAAGAAAATGTGGAAAGAAAATGTATTTTTTTTTACACAAAGGTGTCAATTTATAAGATATTTATCATACACAGCATGGACATACCAAGAAATAGACCCCAAAATACATTCTGCTACTTCTCCTGTGTATGGCAATACCACATGTGTGAGACTTTTTCACAGCCTAACCACATAGAGAGGCCCAGCATCCAAGGATTACCTTCAGGTGTTCTAGGGGCATAAATTACACATCTAATTTACTGACTACCTATCACACTTTTGAAGGCCATGGAGCGCCAGGACAATAGAAATACCCACAAAATGGCCATTTTGGAAAGCAAACACCCAAATGTGTTTTCTATGAGGCATAATGAGTCTTTTGAATATGTCATTTTCCCACATACTTTTGGAAAATGTGGAAAGAAAATGAAGGTATTTTCTTTTTACAGAAAGTTGTCAATTTATAAGCTATTTCTCATACACAGCATGGACATACCACAAATTACACCACAAAATACATTCTGCTACTTCTAAGTGTGGCAATACCACATGTGACTTTTTCACAGCCTAGCTGAACAAAGGGTACAAAAAATATTACCTGTGGTTTTAGTAGAGCAGTTGTCCACAGAGGAGAGCATTGGTCCAGGAAGCAGGTAGGGATATGGTCACCACAGCCAAAGTAATGGTCCAGTCAGCAAGCTGAAACATTGTTCATAAAAAGTCCTGGGTCATTATACGCAGCAGGCAGATATATGATCAGCACAGCCAAAGTATAGGAAGCTGGCAGGAACTTGAGGCTTAGGGCCTCAGTCAGGTTAGACCTGGGCACAGGAGTAGAGGCTTCTTCCCACCAAAATCTCTTTGAAGACTCTAGACACTGATCAGGGAATTACAAAACCAGGAGAAAACCAAAAACTGTTTTTCTCTACTCAAAACACTACTCTGAAGCCCTTCACATATGTGAGACCCCTGTGTTATCATGAATCCCATAACTACAGAAGCAGGGCAAAAGATCAGTCCAAGTGACAGGCAAAAAACATGGCCTATTAACAGGCCGAGGTCAGTGCAGGTGGAAGGCAGAAATGTGGTTGACAACCAATCCAGACAGCATCCAGAGACATTGTCAATAAACAGGCCAGGGTCAGTTCAGATGGAAGGCTGAAACATGATTGATGGCAGGTAGAAGCATCAACGATAAACAGGCCAGAGTCAGTTAAGTTGGAAGGCAGAAGCATGGTCAGCTGAGCCTGGAGTTACCCTGATGAAGTCACGTGACTAGCGTGACGTAACGCGTCAGTACGTGGGGAGGAACTTCCTGTACACGGTGACGTAATTTTCGTCATGGGTGCCATATTGGAACATCTTTTTCTATACCCATGCAGTACACCCATAGCACGAGGTAGAAAGCTGGGATTTGATTAAAGAATCGTGAGTGGGCATTTGTTTATGTGAATTTTATACTATAATTAAAACATCATTACACTATGGAGGATCTTTTTGGTTTTATTATGATCCTGTATGAGAGAGCGGTTTTGCTGATACCTATGTGGAGGAGGCTTTGAAAGAGGAGCATATACCACCATTGAGGGGGATCCTGTGAGGAATCAATACCTATAAGGATCTGTGTGATCCCAAAAGTGAGCTGGCACTTTGTGGTCAATGCAAGGAGGGGAGGGGGCATTTTGGCCACTGAAGGATTGACACTATTGCTGTGACCACCTACACATTTCATCACTTGCATGTTATTGCAGTTGGAGCACGTGTTTATTAATAATTATTTTGGAAATTATTTTGGACTTTAATATTATTTCTCTTTGGGGGTATATCAGTATATGTATATATTTATATTTGTTAAGTGTGGTGTGTGACACTTAGCACTGTATGTATTGTTTATAGCCCCATAGAGGGGATTCACGTTTTGCACTGATGTACATAAGAATATTGGATCCCTCAAGTGTGGATTAAGGGGGGGATTAAGTGTATGTGCACTTAATGAAATTATTATAATTTTTCACTATCTTCACTGTTTGATTGTGAGAAGAATATATCACATTATTTTGAGTATATTATTATTTAGTAAGCGCTGCACTGTGTGTATGTATATTTTGTTATTTTCACTTATTGGGTCTAAGCTCTAGTAGTGTTAGCAGCTTAGGGTTAGGGCTCCATTTAAGCGCAGGAGGATTTATCTATTATTTGAGCCAGGAGGCAAATGATCAGCACAGATATTAGAAACAGGGAAATTTCAGGCTGTTAGAAATATGGGCACTATACCTTCAGTAATATTTTAGTGACGTGTGGTAACATCAGAAGCAGTCTTTGATGCATAGGCCCAGTTGGGAGGGACACTGGGGACAATGAAAACTGGTGTCTCTCTTAACTCCACTTCTGCTGCATACTTAACATTTTTGCATCTTTGGCCTGCTTCTGGGGTGGAATGCTCTCTTGAAAAATGTCGCTCATGAAGTGCTCACAGAATCAGAGTGAATGTTCTCTAGTAGAAATCCTTGCTGGTAGATCAGGGCAGTATCAATATCTTACATAAATTTGAGTAAGGTGGTGGGTCTTTCCATAGACTTGTGATAGGTGACATACGCATTATAAATAGCCAAATGAAAAAGGTAAATTGCAATGTTTTTGCACCAGAAATGAGACCTTCTTATTGCAAAATAGAGCTGTAGAATCTGAACATTGAAATCCCCCCACCCCCCATGTACAGATTATAATCCTGGATGCATGCAGGCTTTTGGATGGGACCATGTTGTTTTCACCAAGGTGTCATTGTGGATGGAGGACAGGACATATACATCCCCCTTATCCCTCCACTTCACGGCAAACACTTTGTTGTTCTTCAAACTCACTGATTCCCCCTTTGTAGCATTGTGGTCACCAGTGCAAAAATTATGAGTGCAGCGCTAATTAGTATCTAATAGAACCGTAATACAATATATACTCAATCCCCCAAAAAAATCCAAGATACTCAATACATATACAGTGTCATGCATGTATTCCCTCATGGGGAATATCTCGTGCAAAAACGTGAAAAAGAAGTAATATATACTATAATAACATATATACTAATAATAAACAGTGCCACACAAAAAGTGCACAAAGGAATGAACGATAGTTCAAATACGAGAAAAGTCCAAAGTTAATAATAATAATACTGATGATGCTGTGCTTAATGATGAACTTCACACTCCACTCTTCATGCAAAATTATGTGCAGTGTACGTGATTCACACGTGACAATCCTTAACAGCCAAAATGCCCCCTCACCTCCTTCCTTAGACCCCAAGGGGCCAGCACACTTTCAGGATCACACAATCCTATCAGTATGGATAACTCTCTAGAAAATATCTTCCTCCTCCAGCGTCCACCAGTTTAGCAGCCAGCTCCTCCCAGGGTCATAGTAAGACACAAGCAGAGACCCTCCATAGTGCAACCAGTAATTTTATTGGTAATAGGTATAAAAAGTAGATTTCCACTCACAAAACGATCAAGGTTGGGTACTCAGTGAGCTGGAACTGGGAATCTTTGTCTTTGTACATGCAGAATACATACAAGTACCTGGTGGCTCTTTCACATAGCTTGTTGCACTTTACTCCATATCTGGCCCTTTTACTGGGAATGTACTGTTTGATCCCCAGCCAGCCAGTGAAGTGGACAAGAGACTTGTCCACACAGATGTTTTTGTCAGCGACATACAATTCAACGAATCTCTGGGGAAAAAAATATTTAGTGGCAAATTTTGATCTCGGGGAGGGCACTGTGTATTATCGCTGAAATGGAGGAACTGCGTGATCATTTCATACCATGACCTTGACATAACAGCTGAATATATGGGCAGGTGATGAATGGGGTGGGTGGACCAGTAAGCATGTCCTTCTTTTTTTTGTAAGCCTCATGTTAATTGTAAGGCCAAAAATAATTTCAACTCTGTGAGACGTTTTCCATTCAAATGGATGAGCATTGGATGAATTGGAGTTATATGCGATATATTGCTGCACAAAAAAGATTGGTCTGGTCCACAATCAACTGAAATAAACTTTAGGTGAAAAATATATTTAAAACATCAATTGTTGAAAATTTTTCAGTGTTGGCCTGAACATCTGATTGTGCGGTGAAAGGGGGGATACTTGCTGATCCTGAGTTGGGGGGCAGCCATAATGACTTTGCAGGTACATCTGGGAGATATGTATGGGCCCTAATTCTTTGGCTCTGGTGTGATACCCCAAAAATTTCATCCCAGGATCTGGCGTCATTGGTGTTTGCCAATTCCAGTGGGGTGTATGACGCTGCTGGTGGTTACCTGATCTTCAGTGCAGATCATCCTTTTTGGAGGGACCTTTTTATCCTCTGATTCGGTCATTGATCCACTACTTTGGACAGGATTGTACTACGAATCAGAATCGGATAGTGAAAGCTTCCCGCTGCTCTCATCCATCATTCTGAGGATTTGAAATGCCTTGTCACTAGTATACCATTTTTGGGACATGGCTGGCTGGTGACACTGAGACAGGTACACTGATGATGGTGGCTGTATGATGGGTACACTGCTAATAGGTGGCTGTGTGATGGGTACACTTAGGATAGCGGTTGTATGAAGGGTACACTGCTGTTGGGTAGCTGTGTGACAGTTACACTGCTGATGGTGGTTGTGTGATGGGTTCACTTCTGATGGCATCTGTGTGATGGGTACACTACTGTTGGCAACTGTGTGTTGGGTACACTGCTGATGAGGGGCTGTGTAATGGGTACACTGCTGATGGGTGGCTGTGTGACAGGTACAATGCTGATGGCGGCAATGTGATGGGTACACAGCTGATTGGTGGCTGTCTGACAGGTACACTGCTGAGGGCGGCTGTGTGATAGGTACACTGCTGATGGTGGCAGTGTGACAATCTTTGTTTACATATGTGATTGGCTGGGATTTGACACAGCGATCACCTGGTAAAAAGCTGCTGTCATTGGCTCCTTTCCCTGATCAGTGATGCCTATGTCCCAGCTACATAGCTCATGATGTGTTAAACATGATGTGCTGAAAATTAGGACACTGTAGCTGTGAAAATATTACACATAAAATTTTGGCAAGTGGAATCTATTTGTATAAAGGGTTCATGTGCACAGCATTGTGCACCTCAAGGCTATCTGATTATACTTTTTTTAAGATCACCTCTGTGTTAGACAGAGCAAACATGTATATGCAGTAGTTCACCTTAGGCACCAAATGCTGTACACAGATATATCTGTGTGTCTTCTTAAGCTGGGCATACACTGTTAAAATTCAGAGGATTGGCCACAATTCTAACAGTGTGTGGCCCTGCTGGCTCAGCAAAAGTTTATTGTTTACGGAACTAGGCTCAAAATTCCCAGCCAAACAGCGAACATACATCAGCAGGGGGTGTTTGTTCTTCCATGGCTTTTGTGTAGACGGATTTTTTTTTGCTTTTGCTGAGCCAGCCCTGCTGGCTCAGCAAAAGTTTATTGTTTACGGAACAAGGCTCAAAATTCCCAGCCAAACAGCGAACATACATCAGCAGGGGGTGTTTGTTCTTCCATGGCTTTTGTGTAGACGGAGAAATATACTACTTTTCTTTAGTTCAGCCCGAAGGCTGAATGGAAAAAAATATTGTAATATGGATGACCAGCCTAACCCCTTATCTACCAAATACATTTATAAGTATCCTGATATTCAAGGAGTTAAACAAGGGATTGATGTAATTTTTATTTTCAGTCTGTTCTGGGTTTTCATGCGAAAGTGATCGGGGTGGTTGTAGAGCCACCCATTCACTTGTACGGTACCATAAAATGCTCCACCCATCCTGATTTTGGGCTGTCCTGCTGCTTCAGGGAGCCTGGAACCATGTTAAACTGTCTCAGAATGGTGAATGGACATCCATTCCCGGATCTCCTCTGTGGATTTTTGGGTTCAGAGTTGATGAAATGCCAGGTAAACACCAGGTCAGTCACAGTCCTGTACTTGAGTGCAGGGAAGACATTAGAGGGAGGGGGGGAGGGTCTAATAGACCCCTTATGTCTCCATAAAATAAATCTCTCACTGTCTCCATAAAGTAAAGTTCTCAATGTTATCCATTGGGAACTTGCAATAGCAATAAAGTTAAATGAAAAAAGTGTTGAAAAAGAATGATAACACAAATAAAAATAACAGTAAAAATTAAAAGGCAATACCATCACACACACACGAACGTAGGGCACACACGGGTATGTAAACAGCAATTGTGCCACATGTTAGCTGTCGCCTTGATTGAGAGCAATATTTCCAGGGCCGTAACACTAAACTAATGATCTGTAAATGCTTTCGACATATCACTTATAGACGATTATGGGTACTGTAGTACTTTGCCATTTGCAGGCGGGTGCAATTTTAAGGCTTGCCACATTTGGTATCAATTTACTTGATGCAACCCTATCTTTAATATTTTCCTAAAAAATGGGCATTATAATATGCTCATGTGCACTGAATTTAGTGTATGTTATTCTGAAAACATAGCTTTAATAAACTGTTGTGCAAATAAATTGTGACGTAAAAAATTTAAATTGCCACCATTTTATTGTACCAAGCTTATGCATGTTCAGGGGTTTAGAGTAATTTTCCAGCAATAAATGCATATTTTAACGTGTTCAAAAAGTTTAAAAATTTCCCTGTAGTGGTTAAGATGTGTTTCAGTGCTAAACCCCATTGCATGAGCGTATCCTTCACTACTAAGGAGGGCAGTGGTCCTTTAGCGCTTGTCAAAATATATGTGTCTGAAGTGCACACACATGGAGATAGGTGTATGAAATGCATACATGTTTAGATTTTACCTTAAAAAATATGTGGTGAACAGTAAAATTGAAAACGTGCATAACTTTGAATAACTGAATTTCAATTCCTGATTAAATTTCAATGTCTCAAAACAGAATAGATACTCATAAAGAAATTTAAATGCAACCAAAAATGCTGTAATAGTAAACAGGTCTTCAAATACATTCATTAACCAATCCTGATGTTTAAATGTTCTGTGATTATTGGAAAATCACCACAATTCTGCGCATTGTTATGCCCCATAAAATATTTATCCATGAGTCAATTAAGAAATAACAGATGGCACCATTATAGGAAGCTGCCTCCAGTTTAATCAGATGTGTGATATAGTGGAGCATCATTTCAGTGCCGCTTTTAATATTGTTCATCTCAAACTGATTGTAAAATCGCTTGATTAAATCAATATTGCCCTGGTGTCCTCAGCATAACTAGTAATTATTGTTTAAAAATATTATCTTCATTATTTGTAAAATTGTAACATAAAACTAAAAAATGGGGTTTGTGTGCATAATGCAATCTGTCTGAAAGGCATGTTTTATCAGATTCCCAGCTTCAAAACAAAAGAATATACCAAAATCAAGGCAACAACTAACTAATTATATAACTCTAGACTGCTAATAGTTATTTTCACAAACTTTTAATGATGATGAAAAATGGTTTAGGTTCTTTTATAACAATGCTAGGTAAATTATGAGTCTTTTATTTGTGTATAATGCTTATAGATTCTGTTCTAACCTTACTGGATTAAAGAGATGCAGGGACAGGAAAAAACAGAAATTAGTCATGGCACCCAATAATTTCTAAACGTAGTAGATTGTTGAAAATAATGATCCCTGAATCTAAGTACAATAAATGTGTTATGTACTGGGCTATGTAAAAAAGCAGTGTATTTGGAAAAAAAAGTTGTTGAATATGTTTATAGCTTTATGTAGTACTGCAGCCTAAAAGGTAGGGGCCCACAAAGTTTAGATTTGCTCCCCCATGACCACCTTGGTGTACTGCAAACCTTTTTTTTATGCTCCGCAAAACCACTTGCAACTACTGCAGAGGCTAAAGGATGTACAGTTAGGTCCATATATATTGGACCAAGGCACAATATTAGATCAGGTATTTACCAAAAAATATTCAAGCTATAGTCCTATAATGGATATGGGCTCAAAGTGCAAACACTCAGGTCTAAGTTGAGGGTATGTACATCCAAACTGGAGGAAGGATTTAGGAATTACAGCTCTTAAGAGTAGCCATCCCCCCTTTTTCAAGGGACCAAAAGTAAGTGGACAATTGAATCAAAAGCTGTTTCATGGCCAGGTGTGGGCTACTCCCTCATTATTTCTTCATCAATTAAACAGGTAAAACGTCTGGAGTTGATTCTAAGTTTGGTATTTGCATTTGGAAGCTATTGCTGTGAACCTACATCATGCATTCAAAGGAGCTGTCCATGCAAGTGAAAGGCTTAAAAAATGAAACAAATCCATCAGAGAGATCACAGCTACATTAAGAGTGGCCAAATCAACAGTTTGGTACATTCTGAGGAAAGAAGAACGTGTGAGCTCAGAAACATAAAAAGGCATGGACGTCCATGGAAGTTAACAGTGGTGGATGATCGCAGGATCCTCTCTATGGTAAAGAAAAACCCATTCACAACATCCAGACAAGTGAAGGACACTCTCCAAGAGGTGGGAGTATTATTGTCAAAGTCTACAATCATGAGAAGACTTCATGAGAGCAAATACAGAGGGTTCACCGCAAGGTGCAAACCATTCATAATTCTGAAGAATAGAAAAGCCAGATTAGACTTTGCCAAAAAATATCTAAAAAAGCCAGACCAATTATGGAAAAGCATTCTTTGGACAGATGAAACGAAGATTAATCTGTACCAGAATGATGGGAAGAAAAAGTGTGGAGAAGGCTTGGAACAGCTCATGATCCAAAGCACACAACAACATCTGTAAAACATGATGGAGGCGGTGTGATGACATGGGCATGCATGGCTTCCAGTGGCACTGGGTCATTGGTGTTTATTGATGATGTGACAGAAGACAGAAGCAGCCGGATGAATTCTGCCGTGTTTAGAGATATACTGTCAGGCCAGATTCAGCCAAATGCAGCAAAGCTGATTGGAAGGTGCTTCACAGCACAGATGGACAATGATCCAAAACACACTGCAAAAGCAACCCAGGAGCTTTTGAAGGAAAATAAATGGAATATTCTGCAATGGCCGAGTCAATCACCTGATCTCAACCCCATTGAGCATGCATTTCACTTGCTGAAAGCAAAACTAAAGGCAGAAAGACCCACAAACAAAGAAAAACTGAAGACAGCTGCAGTTAGAGCCTGGCAAAGCATCAGAAAGGAGGAAACCCAGTCTTTGGTAATGTCCATGGGTTCCAGACTTCAGGCAGTCATTGCCAGTAAAGGATTCTCCACAAAATATTTAAAATGAACATTTTATTTATGATTATTTTCAATTGTCCAATTACTTTTGGTCCCTTGAAAAAGGAGGATGGCTACTCTTAAGAGGTGTAATTCCCAAACCCTTCCTCCAATTTGGATGTACATACCCCCAAATTTAACCAGAGAGTGTGCACATTCAGCCCATATCCATCATATAACTATCGCTTGAATATGTTTTGGTAAATACCTGAAAAAAACTAAAATTGTGCCAGTGTCCAAATATATATGGACCCAACTGTACATGGAAACTGTTAAATGTAGGCCCAGAGCCCAGAGAGTGGGGAGTGGTAACAAGCATGAACTCCTTGGAGAATGGGCCAAGTCTCAGCTGTGACTTTTGCAGTCCCTGCTTGGCCTGACATTTCCACCCCAGTAAATCTATTTTTACAGTAAAGATTTTGCCCCAGTGCTATGGATTCTAACAGATCATCCATAGTGCCAGTAAAAAAGTATCTTTATATCACAGGGCTCAGAAAATGTGTGTCAATAACAAAAACAATGGGTTTGTATGCCAGAAATGCCTATCCACCAATCTAACATTGCTGAATGTGGTAAGCAACCAAGAAATACTGGAAATTAGAAAAAATTAGACAATGAAGTGATACACTGCAGTAATTGAAAGGCTTTTGTGGAAATGGGAAAATATTTAAAAATGATAACAAAGAGGATAAGAAAAATAGTGAATTAATTAGTAAATCAGTAAATGTTGGTGGAATATGGATGACAATAAGGGGTCCTACCATTCGATCCTAAGAAAAAAGTAGACATAAGAGCATTCAACCATGAGGGTTAACATTAACCAATAGGGAAAATAGCCTATCACTAAAGGCTAAGGACATTTGACCCAGCAGGGGAAAAAACATAAGGGAGACCTCACTGTGCACAATCAATAGAGAATCCTGTGTGAACAGCCAAATGAATGGGTGTTCAGCCATGCGAACCTCCAACTGCAGTTTGAAATGAAATATGCAGAAGTGATATTATTATCACTGCTGAATGTGACAGCCTCTTCCTGGTTGTTAAGGACCAGCTCCATAAAAAAAGGAAATGGAGGCCTTCCTAAACTTCCATAAAGGGCCCCTATTCAGGAATTCAGCCTGGCTGGCCAGGAAATATGGAACAGAGATCGAGCACCCTTCTCATACCATGCTACATGCCATAAATATTGGGAGGATACCTTGCAAGCAGGGACGCAAATTCTCTACCTTCTTGCAAGGCACGTTGTCCCCTTTGAGAACAGAGGCCTCATCTCTATATTCCATCCCCAAAAGTGGATGTGAGGGTCTGCAGGGAGACTTATTAAATTTAGCGACCCCCTTTTAAAATAAAAGGTCCCCAGATATAAGACCCCCCTTCCACATGAATGCATACAGGGTACATAGTACCCCTTGATACTCATTCACTAAAAAAATGCAAAAAGTAAATAAGAACAACCATACTGTTAGAAAAGAAATTTATTTTAAAAAAAAATGTCCCACAATGTAAATACAACATCGATCACAACAACCAGTGATTTAGGTCACAATGAAGTTGACTCACTGACAAACAATCAAATGCCAATGCTGCCCCCCCCCCCCAATCCCATTGCAAATTACAAATGCCCAATGGGGTCTGTATGTAGACAAGCTGGTAGGAATACTTTGATGAAGTCATTGTTTGTAAACTAACAATGTCACTTTTAAAAATTGTACTGTATTCGCAACTTGCAGATTTGAGGCAACCCAAGAACATGGTGGTTAAAGGGTTTGTGTATTTTTAACGATGTCCTGAAAGCCACATTTAAAGATCCTATCCCCAGTGAACAGTATTATATAGCTTTTTTGCATTGATACATGTCCCTATGGCATTGCCTATAGACACACTGGTCAAGACCAAATCGAGGGAATTTCCAAGTCCATTTAGAAAGAATGACAGAAATAGTGTTACAAGGAAATATAGCATCTAGATAATTTTTTCTAATACTTAATATTACACAACGTATGTAAAATATGTCAAATGTATGCTGAAAAAGGTGTTGACCTTTGGAATATAAAAAAGGAGTTTTAGTCTCAACGCTATTGCTGTCTGGAGATTTTGAATTCAAACAAATGGAACATTTCAGCTTACAGAGAAGTAAATGAAATCTAAAACATATCTATAATCAAAATTTAAAATCATTATAATAATTTCCACATTGAATTTCAATTACTTCTGGCTAATAGAAGAAATTAAATAATTTGCTCACATGTAGGGAGCTGGGTAAACTCATAAAAAGTGTACTGTACTATATTGTAAGTGGTACAGTTCACAATTATGCAGTGCATGCAGCACTGAAGCTTATATGCATGGTTCATTAAAATCAATAGCACAAGTTCAAATGCATAAAGACTAGTTGAATGTGTACATAAAATATGCATCTTTTAATATTTAAATATGTGAACAAGGGCACAAACTCATAGAAATGAGAACACCTAATATGACAGAAAGATTTTGCAAAAGATACACCTAAAACATTTGGTTAAAGAATAAAACCATTCAAAGCTTGTAAATGTTTGTGTAGTTTGCGTGTTAGAGCATAAGCTTGCTGTCTATACACTTGATAACTCCAAACCCAAGGCTGGTTGGCTCATGCTGCAGAGCAATTCTACATACTCCATTATTATAGCATTCAGTACTAATGCCATAATTAAGCACCCATCAGACTCCTATTTTTATTCATTAGAATTATTATTTTTAGATGAATTTACCTTTCTAAGTGCAAACCAATTGATGCTATGGTACAAAAAATGTATTTTTCCCATTAAAATTAGTGTGTGTTATGTCTTTTCTCGTGAACACAACACAGCTGAAATGAAAGATTAATAAAAATTGCAGTACAGAAAAATGTTACCACTGCCTGAAATAAAGAGAAAATATTTCAACGATAATATTGAGGAACAAAAAAGTAGTAGAAATTGCTTTTATTGAAATTACTGCTATAATTGGGTATTTTAGGAGTTTATGGCTGATGTCAGATGGTCACTTGTAGCTTTATATCTGACAGTTTTGTTAAATGGTTTTGAATACTTTCAAAAAGGAACACTTTCTTTATGCTAGGTTCAAAACAATTCATCAAGATGTAGCTCAGGAGATGTTAGGAATAGTGATATCAATCTTTAGTAAAAAAAATTAAGTCTGGAGGTTTAGGACTAAACTCAATGCATAGTTCTTGTACAAGACTGACACACTGACAAAATGCTAGATGGAGCATTCCATTAATCTGAGACTAATTTTGATTCTTTGTTTTTTATAGGACAAAAAAAAAATCTGAAATGAGACCATGGACAAAAGATTTTTTGTTTTTGATAATTTCCCCAGTTTTTTTATATTGCTGTTCTCAGCTAGCATTGTTGGAAAAATTCTTACCCTCCGAATCCAAGACAGGATGAAGTACATTGAAATACAAGAGCACCTAAGACCAAAATAAGACAAAATCTCTCATTTTGGCCATAAGACTTTTTTCTTTACTTATTAAGGTCGAAGCTAAAAATATTTTTTTTGTTGTTTTTGGATAAATTTAAAATATTCCATAGTAATATTTCACATTTTGTTTTATCCAGCACATTAGGCCTCTGCTTCTGTTTCACGCTAAAAGTTACACACACAAATGAAGGAGTCAGAGCAGTTACTCCTTTGTAAAAAGGAATTGTTGGAGATTTCCATTAGAAAAAGCATTCTTCAGCACAGGCTGTCACTATTGTTATTTAGTATTCCATAGTGCTCTATAAATCCTTTTTTATGTATTCAATGTTTTTTTTTCTAAGGAAAATAAATTATGTATACATACAGAAAAGAGTTTATAAACTTTAAACTACTATATTTTAAAATAGAATTTAAAAAACAAAATTGACCCAGAAATCATAATAGCATCTACTTATTTAGTACTTTCTATATGACACAATACTTTTTTGACAGTGGTCCCAAAGTAACCAGTGTCTGCAAGTTCTGCTTCTCCTGTTCTTTTCCATAAAGGCTTAAGCCTCCTGTTATGCCTTACTCCATGGGGACTCCATTCTAGCATCTATTTTGTAAAATAAATTACTGTCATTTCTGCTGTACTCTAGACGTATTACAGAGTTAGGTGAAATATGTGAATATAAATGGTTTGTGTATGTAATTCATTTTACTATTCATTGTGGATTTCTAAAATTGAACTTTGTGTTAAAAATTCCCATAAAACTAGCATCAATTCATAGGCTTTCATGAAATCACTAAGTAATGAAACTATTATGAATATGCTCTCTCTGTCTAATGCTTTACTTGGTCCCGAGGGACATGTCATGGTATTTACAAAGTGACTTGCCAGTCTCTAAAGTTATTTGGCTTTAAGGATCAAAAAGTAGATTCTATCTAATATTTATAGACAATTATGTTTCATATCACCTTTGGGAGGAGAGAAACTCTGAATTTAATCGATTTATTCTTTATCCTTTCCTGAAATGAGCAATGTGACCTTTTTTTCTTTTCAGTTTCTTCTGTGTAGGCATCCATCTGTTTTTCTTTAAACCATGTAATGAGTTTTAGTGAATAAATGTAAAGAACATAAGTCTAAGTTTTCAATTCAAATAGAAAATAGCAATTATTTTAGTTATCTGATTTAGTTATCTGATTTTAATAATTTATTTGTGGGATAATTGTAAGTCTTAAGATTATATGAATTGTCACTATGTCAACATAAAAATGCTAAAATACAGATCTTATATAAAATGAGACTACAAAGTGTGGATGCATGATGAATATTATTTGCAATAGTGGGTAAAAAATACATGCACTGTCATGCAGTTGCTATTATTTTTCTTTAAAACAAATACTTCTTTTTGATGGATTGTGATACTTTCAATTTAGAGATTCTTGTGATTGTATATTATATATAGTGATGTTGTGACTCAGAGGTTAGTTCTGTTGTCCTAAAATGTTCAAGTCCTAACACCTTCTATAGATTCACTGATAAAATGTGTGACTTTTATTTCATAATTGAAAAAATGTTTTGTTCTTGCCAGTTTCTTTCTAAGCTGCCCCAATCTGTTTTTGCAGGATGTGCACTGCTCATAACTACCAGTAGATCATATAATCCACCATTAAAAAGTCTTCAGGAAAAAATGGCTGCAACATGAGCTACAGAGAGTTTTTTTTGCAACTCCTGCTATCAGCTAGTAAAATTCTCCTTTACCATATGTCATCTGCTGAACTGAATTGCAATTTTCCAGAGAGGAATGACTATGAGTGTAAAAAAAACTAAATTATACATTGAAAGTGTTTGCTTTGGTGATATCAACTCTAGCTTGCTTCGCTGTGTACTGGGCTTGTGTTAGCTCTTTGTTGAAAACGTATTGTCTGTTAGTTGTGTAACACCCTCCAGGTTAGTTAGGCAGTTTTTGTTAGGTAGAAGTTGAGTAGTAGCCTGGGATGAGTCAGCCTGTAAGTGAGGCAGGAGTTCACCTCAGGACAGATTAAGGAGGTTCTGAAGGTCAGAGATTCCAAAGCCCTTCCACCTCTCCAGAAACCTGAGAGCTTTCTGGAGGAGGGATGAAGGAGGGGAGGACTCTCAGATCTGCATGCTTGAGGGACCTTGGCCAATCCTTCGGCAGGAGGCTGAGCATGGTGACCAGGACAATCCTTAAGTATCACAGAGCCTAGGAGCAGGGGAGAGTTGGGTGGAAGATGGACTGAGAGGAAGGATGGAGGGAGGAGCCTGGGAGGGGACCCCAGGGAGAGGAGCCCACCTGCAGGTAGGTTTCTGGAAAGGAGAATCCCCTCTGTTCCATCATCTCCTTGGGAGGACGGCCAGTGAAGTAGGGAAGGAGCCAGCCCAGCATAAGGCCTGAAGGCAGCCACGAACCCACCAAGCAAACAGGGAAAGACAGAATGAGTACTCCTACACCCCCTGGGCCAGATAAGGGGAGGGGCGGTCAGGTGCAATACCCAACTAGTCTTTATCTGGGACTGTTTTAAATCTACAGCTCTTGGTCCCCCTTGCCCAGAGATACCCTCAGACAGCTGGGTGAAGAGGAGGAATCATTTGGGGTCTGAGGAGGCAAAACCAAAGAGCCTTTGGTGCTCTTCAAGGAAAGACTGTTGCTATCCACATTTTTGTACATAGTTGCTAAGGAGTCTGTCCTCAAGTTTACAGTTCCTCAGGCATCCCTAGACCCCATCCAAGTTTAACTCCAAAATAAAACTACAAAATCAAGCTCAAGGATTATTATTTGACTCCAGTGTGCAAAGTGTGGAAAATTGCATGTTGTCTGGCTGTGCAGAGCTTTAGGAGGACCCAAAACTTAGCGACTACTAAGGGGGTAGCGCTACAGTTAAAACTAGTCATTCAGTGTAGAAGCTTGTATGACTGACTGGTGTCGGGGTCAATTTGCACTGGAGGATGGAAGATCCATCAGAACCTTTCATGCTTGCATTAAATACTTCTTATCACTGATGTAAATGGAATTTTCATTTTCTTTTTACTACTAAACTCTACATTGAATTCTTGCATTCAAATATTCAAACAACTTAGAAACGCTTTGTTCTTTTATAATTGTACAGAAAACTATTTTAGCAGATGTGTGGAATGTGCACTTTCACTTATAGCTAAGCTAGATATTTAACTCCTTACAAACAAATGTTTCAGCATTGTTTGAAAAGAACATTTCAATATCAAGTAAACTACAGACCTTTATAAAATAAATGTGTTAGGTAGAGTTTGTTAGGCTCACCTGTGACATATATCATAAAAAAATAAATATTTAAACATAAAAAACACCTAAACATCTCTAATTTCTAGGCAACCAGTATCTATAGGAAGTATGTTTAACACGGTCAAGATCCTCAAAAGTATACATGACAAAACAAACCCCACTATCCCCCAGCATTATAAAATTGATGCACCGGTATACATGTATGAACCTTATTAAATCAGGCCAAGTGTCTTTGTTTTTAAGGAAACAGGTAAAACCTTGGCTTTGCTCTCAAGCATATACTTCCCCAAACCACCCGCCCAGCAAGATGCATTTCTCTCCCGAGTAACAGGCACCATATAGAAAGAACAGGCTACACCACCACTACTTAATCCTTGATAAAATTATAACATCCTCTAAGATATAACATTTCGAAGGATACAGGCTCCTCCCCTAATCTGTTTCACCCTAACAGAAGCTTAAAATGTAGAAACAAGGAGATAGTGAAGGATAAAAACTCTTATACACAAAACACATTGGGGGAATTCAATAAACCTGCTGCACTACTTTCCTGGCATTAATCCTTGTTAATGTACTGTGACCAATTCAAGAAGCATATACAACACTTTTGGTTCTGACAGTGACTCGTGCACCAAATTCAGGTACTTCTAAAATTGTCCACTTTTACATTGTGCCAAATCCAAAATAAATTGCCGACAGTTTGTATCTTACAAAAGTGGGGCTAATTAGGACCAACTCTCGCTTGGATTGAGAAACTGGTGCAGATAGATTTTTGCAAAAGTGTCTCACATGCATTCTAAAGGTGGTGCAGCATGTGCCAAGGTCAAGTACATGAATTTGGCACATGCTCCACCTCATTTAGAACACACGAGAGATGTTTTCACAAAATCTGTCTGTGCCGGCCTTTATGAATTCCAGGGACTGTGATTGACCAATAAATTTATAGTCATAAACCACATTTCTATGATAATGTCGGTGATTTAAGGCAGTGTTGTACAGAATTTGTAAAACATCTAATACATTTTATACACTTACTGTATGTATTATTGCTCAGTGGACAATAACGTTTTATTGAGAAGTAGAGTGGTGCTGTCTATCTCTGTTTTTAGTCAAAATGTTGGTAACAGTTTTTAGATGTTCAAAACACCCCTCTCCCTCCTGTACACAATAGCATTTTCTGGTTTCAGTGGCTGCCACTATATATATTTTTTCCTGTGAATATTAGGAATATTTCAGCTCACTTTTTCTCCCAGTAACCAATGTTACCAGGTAACAAAGTTAGGGAAAGTCTCTCTGATGTCAACGGAGACCATAATAAGAATCTCTTTTTCTTCCCACTCAACTATAGAATTGTTTTAATTGCTTTCGGAGTCCCTAATGGAGAAATGTACTCTTTCTTCCACTCTTTTCTTCCCTGTAACAATAGGGATATTGACATCATTAAAACCCTTCCTATTCTACTTAGGTGTCTTATATAACATGTAGTAGCAGACAAGGTGTCCTATTGAATCCAGGTTTTAAGTTCGTCATACCTACAACTGTGAACCATAAATGGGAAACATTTGCCCAATCCAGTGCTTTTTACTGATACTTTCCTTTTCTTCTATCATTCTGTTTGACCTACTTCTTTAACCAATTGCCCTCCTGAGGATTTATCCCCCTTCCTGACCAGGCCATTTTTTTGCGCCGACAGGGAGGAGAAATGTTTTGTTTACATACAGTTTTCCTCCCCTTTGGAGATGCTTGGAAATCACTTCACGTGCGGCCCCTACCCGGAGATACAAAATCACGTATATATATGTGATTTTGTGCACCCGTGTGCCCTGTAGTAATATTTCTGCTATAGGGCAGTCGGGAAGCAGTTAAAATGTTTTTATGCTACTTCAGCAGATTGTTGGGAAACAAAACTTTGTTGAGAAACTTTGTACTCTGCTGGACTTTTGGTGATTATGTTGCAGTGATGTCTGCAGCTGCACACATATGAGGTATTGCTGGGAATATCAGAGCCTAGGCCGTAATTCTAACAGTAGACCTCCTCTGTAAATCTAAAGTGGTAAACTGTAAAGGCTTTTAAAGTTTCTCCTAAGAATAGTCAAATTTGCATAATTTGTCGCTGTTGCACAGGCATGAACAATTTTAAAGCGTGACATATTTGGTATCTATTTACTTGGCTTAACATCATCTTTTATATTTTACAAAAACAATTGGGTTATGTATTGTGTTTATGCACTAAAATTAAAAAAGTGTACTTTTTTCCCCAAAAAAATGGGTTTGAAAAACCACTGTACAAATACTGTGTGACCACGGGCGGACTGACAACTCATGGGGCCCCCAGGCAATAGGGGATCATGGGGCCCCTGTGTCCTTGCCCACACTCAAAAAAGCCTATAAAAAAGGTACCAGGGGCATTTCATGGGGCCCCCTACTGACCCTGGGCAAAGGACATAGCAAACACAGACAGTGCCGGGTGCAAGCCGATGGGGGTGCGCTGGGGTCCCGTTATGGGAGGACGTCATATGACACCCTCCCAAACCTGGATGACCAGTTTTGGTTAGGAAGTGGTTAAAAGCGGGAGTTTGAGGTACTTTTTAAAGCTCCTCAAACTCTTAGTAATGCAGCCTGAAACTGATAATTGGGACAGCACGCAATGCTGCTCACATGATCAAATAATGAGGCATTTGCATCCTGTTGCATTACTGCACTTCAAAAATGAAGCTAAATGTCAAGTTTGGAAGAAGTTGAAGCATCTCAACTCCTTCCATTCAAGTCTAAGGTAACCTGCCATAAATGAGCTGGGATGTGTTTGCAGTGAGTCAGGCCAGGGTTTCTCAACTAGGGTTCCTCCAGAGGTTGCTGGGGTTCCTTGAGCAATCAGCAAGTTCTGCCTCTCAGATAAGTTCCCACTGACACCATTCATCTTTTTAGCTATCATTAAGGGGATAATTACTCCCAGTAACCACAAGTATAGGGAGAATTCTTCCCACTGATCTTCACACTAATGTATCATGAGTTGTAGATATAGTCATTTTAGCAGGGGTTCCCTGAGACTGGAAAGCTATCTTAGGGGTTTCTCTGTCTCAAAAAGGTTGAGAAAGGCTGAGCTAGGCTTTGTTCACAACAACAAAAAAATAGATATCTGGGGTTCTTTTTTACCATGTGTCAAACATGCGTCAAATGCGCTGAACAACACGCATTAGCGATATAGGCGTGTTTGTTCAATGTCAGTATTTTGAGAATGTATGAACAAGGCCAACTGTAATGCAGTCCAAATAGACTAGGACTCAGACTGACATGGGTTTTTCAATCCCATTCCCGAGTGGCTGAGCAGAACTGCAAATTTTTCAGCATGATGAGACACAAATATGTACTTATCCCAGGGGCAGACTTACAACTCATGAGGCCCCGGGCAATAGGGGATCATGGGGCCCCTGTACCCTTGGCCAAACTCAAAAAAGCCTATGAAAAATGTACCAGGGGCATCTCATGGGGCCCCTACTGACTCCGGGCCCTCGTGCAGTGCCCGAGTTTCCAAATGGTCAGTCTGCCCCTGACTTATCCACTAACCAAGAGTTCTGCTTTAAATCTCTGAATCATGCTATTCAAAATGGTATGTATGGTTCACTGATTTACTCTCAACTCATACTTAATCCATATATACTTTTCAACTAATGCATTCCAAAAAAAAGATTTAGAAAAGCATTATCATAGCACTATCAGGCAGTGAATCGTGGACACAGAAGGAAAAAATAAAAATCATGTAATTTAATATGTTTATATATTAAATATTGTGTATTTCTCAATCGTATGCACTTTTTGTCATTTACATTTGGTATATAACACATAGTGTATATTAACAACTGACCTCTGCTGTAAATTTTGGGACTCCATGCACTTAATGCATTTCATACACTTAGCTAAGCTTGATGTGGCTGAACAGAAGGTGGCACTGTAGTTCTGAAAAAATCAAATATTCTTTTGAAGAATGAAGATGCTGCATTAAACAATACAATATCACCCCATGTTAACACGTTTTAATTTCTCTGTTTTCTTCTCAATGTGTGTTCTGATTTTCTCAGATGAAACAACAAAAAGCACACCTTTTCTAAACACTGCTTGGATGTGATTAGCTTCATGGGTTTAATAGTGTTATACTGTACTGGCCTCCACAACACTTTTTTTTTTATTTGTATGCTGTACAACAGTATATTTTACACAGAAGCAGAATTTCTACATGCCCGTCAAAGCAACATGTTCAGAACTAAAACATTTTAAATATTTTTTCTTTTTCTTAGTTATATGATATTTTGCTTCTGAAACGTTTCTGACCAAAAGATGGAGCCCTTGGTTTGTACTCAAATGATCACCAGGCAGTTCTTAGCTGCTTTGTTACAAAAAGCTATTATTCACAGAGCTCAGTGACTCAAGCTCAAATTTGCACACACAAGGAGTCACTCAATGCTATTACCTTCCATCTCTTGAAGTTTTTATTCAGAGAGAGTGTTTCTAAAAGCAAGAAATGTCACTATTCTGTTTCTTTAAACAAAAAACATAATCCTCTGTGAATCCTGTGGTTTTGTGGTCTCTTGTATTACAGGTTTAGTTGCTTAAAAATTTTCTAAAATCTAAACAAAAATCTAGATTTTGAATGATTCAGAGAAGATTAGCATGATCCCTGTGCAAGGATGACATGCAAATTCAAGAAGGGTTCCATATCCCTCCCCTTTTTTCTTTCTTTCCTTCTTCCTCCCTGTTGTTCCACCTCTCTCTTTCTGACACCAGTACATCCTACCAAATTGGTTTATATTGTACTATTATTCATTTAACTCCTTGGTGCTGGCGCCTCCCGGCCCTTTAAGGGGTTTCAGATGCCAGAAGACGGGGCAGGGTTTATGATCATGTGACCATTGTAATTGGCTGTCACAGCAGTCACATGATCAGGGAGCTGCCAATCGCATGTAGTGATTGGGAGCTGTTAGCTGCTGGTAACTGTTCCAGGAGCTTGCAAGGTGCACGCTCTCTGCATTACTGTGTTCACATTTTAGTATACATATACGTGACCTCTCGACTTTAGGGCCCATCTGCCGAGAGGCCGCATATATGCATGCTGTTGGAGCCAAGGAGTTAAAGCAGCACTTTTGCCTTGAAATTCTTGTGACCATTTCATGTGAATGTTTATACTGTGACAACTGTCTCCTTTTGATATGGCATTTTTAATACTTGAAAAAAATATATGTTCGACCTTCAAAAACAAATCTGAACCAGTATAGATCCCATTTAAGACATTTAAATGGAGGGTCTAGCATAATGTTGGATTTTGGGGGTGTTTGAACCCAGGAACTCCTCAAAATTCTTGTGACCCTTTCATGTGAATGTTTATACTGTGCCAACTGTCTCCTTTTAATGTGGTATCTTTATTACTTGAAACAAACATATATTCAACCTTAAAAAAAATTTAAGGCTTTTTAAAGGTAAGGCAGTGGTGTAATTTTAAATATCCAGTTAACATCTCAAACTATACCATGCACTAGGTACATCAGTGTAAATGAAGGGTCTAGCACAGCAATGGGCAAACTACGGCCCGCGGGCCGTATACGGCCCAGCGAACCTTTTAATCCGGCCCGCGGATGTGGCTGTCAGGATGTGTGTAGGCGGGGCAGCGTGACGAACGTGAGGGGAGGGGAGCTAGGCTCCTCTCACAGTCTGCCCTGAAGACCGGAACAGCGCGGGAACACGGCGAGAGGAACGCGCGGAGCAAAGGTAACTGAATTGACCCAGGGGGGACTTGGCTTACTACTTGGGGGGGAATAGTACTATGGGGGATGAAAAACTATATGAGGGATGAATTAATATGGGGGATGAATTACTATGGGGGATGAATTACTATATGGGGGATAAATTACTATATGGGGGATGAATTACTATGGGGGATGAATTACTATATGGGGGATGAATTACTATGGGGGATGAATTACTATATGGGGGATGAATTACTATGGGGGATGAATTACTATATGGGGGATGAATTACTATGGGGGATGAATTACTATGGGGGATGAATTACTATATGGGGATGAATTACTATATGGGGGATGAATTACTATATGGGGGATGAATTACTATGGGGGATGAATTACTATATGGGGGATGAATTACTATGGGGGATGAATTACTATATGGGGGATGAATTACTATATGGGGGATGAATTACTATGGGGGATGAATTACTATATGGGGTATGAATTACTATGGGGGATGAATTACTATATGGGGTATGAATTACTATGGGGGATGAATTACTATATGGGGGATGAATTACTATGGGGGATGAATTACTATATGGGATGAATTACTATATGGGGGATTAATTACTATTCTTACTATGGGGGAATATTACTATACTTACTATGGGGGAATATTACTATACTTACTATGGATGACACATACACATCATTCATCTACTCTTGGTCCGGCCCCCGGGTCCAATATATGAACCCATTGCGGCCTTAAAGTCAAAAAGTTTGCCCACCCCTGGTCTAGCATAATGCTGGATTTCTCAGGTGTTTGAACCCAGGAACCGCTCCCTATGCCCATGGTTTGGGAACAGCTAAATCTTTGACCATATGCTCCCATTCATAATCACTTAGTATAAAACAAGTCTCCTTCCATAGACATTTAATTAAATGAAAACCTAGGATCAGATTAAACAATTTTTTTCTTTTTTGCATGAACAGCTAAATTAGGCATCACAATTTTAAACCACAAGAGTATTGAAAAAACTTGTACTTACATCAGCAGTCTCAACTTGGCTCTCACGGGTCATTATGTGTGGACAGACAGACTCATCTGTCTGTTTTCAGGTTTGTCAGAAACTTCTATTGTTCAATAGTATGCATAACACCGGTTTCCCCTCACGGGGTAAACTCAACAGTTGTTTGCATTCATCCCACCTGCTCAGTACTGACACAGACTGAATCTTCACATCCATACTCTTAGATTGTAAGCTCAAAGGAGCAGGGTCCTCCTAACCCTCTTGTATTGAACTGTATTGTCTCACGTTATATTGTAAAGCGCTGAGCAAACTGTTGGCGCTATATAAATCCTGTATAATAATAATAATACACATCTAAACGGGAACTTTCTGTTGCTTTAAAAAGAAGCCACCCTGTAGCTTCTAGTACCCAACCCAGTATGGAGGTAGGAATGGTTGGCCAAGGAGCCTACCCTTACACCTCCTAGCCAGGCTCCAGGGCCCAAAGTACACAACATTCCCAAATCTCTGCCCCATAATAACCCTGCAGCCCTTTTAAATACAAAAAAATCACCACAGCTTGGGTGGCAGATCTGCTCCATCCCAGACCATCCCTCTGTAATAGTTGTAATATATTTTACTGACCCAGTAATTGAATATATTGTGATTCATTTTCATGTCTTGCAACTAGAGTTTCAGTTGTAGATGTAAATAATGTATATAGAAATGAAGCTTTGTCCAAGTCTACTCATCAAGTTAGATTTCTTACCTTTAGAGCATGCATTTAGCAATTCAAAGCCACATGCACACTGAAATAGAAGCACATCCAACTGCCAATTATTTTAAAATAAGTCTGTATATAAAAATGAAAAATTACTTCAAACACGCAAACAGCAGTGATAATGATTTTACATGCAGAAAGCATTGTTCTAAGAGAACACAGTGATTATTGCTAGCTGCTATAGCCACTGGCAATAATCGCATGAAAAATCTGACAGGCTGGTTGTACAACAATCGAATTAGGTACAATTAACCTGCTCATAGATGGTTTGATTCTTAGCTGGTCTCTGCTGAACCAGTTGAGATTTCAACCATCTATGACAGGCTTTAGGTTTACAATCAATAACTGATTTTTTCATAAGCTGTAAACAGATTAACTATAAGGAATGTTCAGGCATCAAAAGGGGGTCTTTGGTCTATTTTTCTGACTCAAGAGGATCTATTTACCTAAAAGCCCCAAGAGAGGTACTGCACATACCTGCAGCAGCTTCCAAAACCCTGCTGCCATAGCTAAATCTTCAGAGTAGTTTAGTGATTTAGTGGGCAATATGTGTACGAGATAAATGTAGTGGGTATGATAGTGGGCAGTGAGAGCAGGGGGGTAGTGCTAAGAGTAAGGCAGCAGGCAGCAAGTGAAGGGCAGGAGTGTAGAGGGTATGAGAGTCAGGAGTGTAAGAAGGGGAGGAGTCCAAAGGGTATGACAGTGGGCAGTATGTGCAGGGGAGGAGAGCAGGGATATCAGGGCAGAGAGTATGTAAATGAAAAGGGGAAGTGTGTAGAGTATATGACGGCCATTATTTTTTTCTCTCTGTGGAGACAAGTTATCTTTATTGATATTTCAGAGGTCTATTTTTCTTTCTCTGTGTCCATCAGACAAAAATGTGGGACAGAAAGTACATGCTCCAGCGCGTGTGTGTGTGTAGTGACCACACTAGGCATGAGAGCACAGCATGGTCAGTTCTATAACTGTGCGCTCTTCTCCAATGATTAGACTTGTCCTGACACCCCCTCTGGCTTCCTACACAGCCTTTCAATGGTAAGATCAATGTAATGCTGTTTCTTCTCCCCCAGCTCTTATGCAGCTGAGAACAGAGGGTGTGTGATTACTTATAAGAATGGGGAAAAGTGTGTTTATAATGTTTTTTTTTTTATACAGCAACTACACAGATGTTTTGCTTTTTATTTTAATTTAAACTAAATGGATTGTTTTGCAAGTTAAGGGTTAACATACTGTATACTTTAAGGAGAGTGTGTGGTGAAAGTGTAACAATGGTAAGAAGAGCAGACAAGAGAGATGCTGCTTGAGGCTATAAAGTGGTATGTGTGTGAAGGAAGCTTCTGGTATGGATAACATGTACTGTAAGTGAGATTATGATTGGACAGGTGTTGGTGCCAAACTATGCAAATCCTCAACCCACTTATTCTCGGATAGGGCAGGTGGTCGGATTACCTTTTGCCATATTGTGTCATACTCCTGGCTTGTTCATGACATCACTGGCCTAAGGCCTTTATATTTGAGAATAAAGTCATGTCCACACATACTGTAAAATGCACTTTTCACACTTTAATGCTTTCACACTTTACTGTAACTTCACAAAGATTTCTGTGACATCTGACATCACATTTGACACACTATCAGAATTCTTCAGTACGGATCATCACGCATAGGAGTAGACATTCTGTAGCCGTCATTTCTGTGCAGAACGCAAGCGCGTTTCTTCTATGCCATCTCCCCTCTACACGTTACATGTTCCGCTTTTTGAGAGCACCACAGAGTTTACTAAATCTACAGTTAGCTTCCATCTCCCAGGGGACAATTCACTGAAGGTTATTGCATGTCGGTCATGTGTCCATATATCGCATGTGATACAGAAAATGTCAATTCACTATGGCTAGTATGCAGTATTTACCGCAAATAGCAAAAGCGCTTAGTAAAAACTGCATAAAAGACATTAAAGTCAATTCACAGAAGGAACTAAATCATTAAATGCATGCAGTAAATAAGTAGTGGTCAAGGCATGCAGTATGTACTGGTTGATAAGGAGCGGGCAGTCGCCGGCTTCCTTAATGACCAGTAACTGTCGTGGTTGTTAAGGGGTGGTCCTTAACAACCGATGAGTTAAAAATAACGACGTGGAGTCCCTTTGGGTCTGGTATGGATTTTGAGGGAATCCCCCACACCAAAATAAAAAAAAATGCTGTGTTGTCTCTTGGGAAGCAATCACCCCAGTTTGGCCTTCTACTTCTTTAGCTAACTGCAGTGAACTTGCATCTCGATTTTCTTCAATCCTCCTCATTAGAAGACGCTCCTGTCAAGGTGTTAACTTCCGTGGACAGCCTGGACATCTCTGTGAGATGGTTGCAGTTAAATTTGTTAAATTTTTGTATCACTTTTGCTACAGTACTCTGACTGATAAGTAAAGCTTTGCTGATCTTCTTGTAGCTTTCACCTTTCTTGTGTAAAGAAATTATTTTCTTTCTCAGTGCCATTTCATTCTCTTCCATTTGGTGCCATTGCTGACAGCATGAAATGGGAAGGGGTTTTCTTTGTTAAGTAACAGCGTTTTATAATCAACTGTCTGCTGGACACCTGTTTAATGAATTAGACTCACCTGTAGTTGAATTCTTGTTAATTAGGATTTTGTTGTCTAAAATTTAGCTTTGCTCTTAAGGCTGGCCATAGACGGGTCGTTTATCGGCCGAACTGTCGGCCGATAAACGAAAAATCAGTCGTTGTTGCCATGGATGCTGCCACCAATGCTTACAAAAAACGACCGTTTTTTGTGGATTTTCCAGCATGACCGATAAAAAGAAACGAGAAGATCTGCGAAAAACGGCCAACGGCATTGCCCCACTAGCAGTGTGAATATCGGCCGGTTTTTCATTTGGACGAAAATTCTATGGCCTGCATAAGACTTTCATTGGGATGTATTCATTTTTGCAACATGGTCATGGTATATTATGCACACAAAAATGTTTTGCCTTTGATTTCTATTTTAAACTGATCAAGATTTCACATATACGGTACTTTGAAGCAGATCCTATCCTACTATCCTAATGACAAAGTGGAACTTATGAATTGTATTGTATAGGATATCATTTTTACATTGACAAAAATGCATGGAGGGCATCCTTCACTGATCTATGGGGATACCATTGCTAGTCTTTCTCTAACAATATTAATTACCTGGTTGTAAACTTCTTCAAAATGTATAATGCACATATGCGGCGGCAGGAAAAATGAGCCTTAAGTGCTGGTTGCTGTGCATATGAGTATATGTGCTGAGAATGTGCTCTCTGTACACTCCCAACACACTGACCAAGCTACTTCGACAGTTCTCAGTTATGGCTTCTGATCAGGAGTCAGCAAGATGGACTCCTGATTATGTGACTGCTGTAAGAGCCAGATATAGTAGTCATTTGATTGGAAATTTGCTCTGCCTTTCTACATTAATCGTTTTCCGCCTGCCCACCCGTAATGTACCGAGGACGGGTGGAAGCTACAAGCAAAATGACATACGCGGTCGTTGCTCTGGCTGTACTAACACAGGGGAGTGGGCACGCAGTGCTCCCTACCCCCGACCACCGACCAGTGGACACAGCGGAATGAAGATCCCGGTGAACGGGACCTGGTGGTCATGTGATCGCTATGCAATCACATGATCACAATGGCAACAATTCTGTTATGAATCAATCTGATTCATAACAGCTCTGCTTCTCTTCCTGGTAAACTGTGATAGGTCCACAGCTCTCACATGGTACATGGATCCAATCACTGCACCCTGTACCATGTGACCAGCTCTAGCCAATCTCAGATCACTATTATTTTTGACCTGTCATGAACCTATTTTGAATTGTCATAAATCCATTTATGACAGTTCAAAGAGCAATAACCTTTATTGTTCCTGCAAAACAAAGTGTAAAAAAAAATAAATCCCTGACCACTACCCCCAGAGTAGTATATTGTTACTATGGTAACATTGTACTACTCTAATAAAAGTATTTTGAAAAAAATAAAATTAAAAAATACTGTATTGAGAAACTGCCGTACACTTTCTATTTCCAGGTGTGCATGCATATGCGTGCAACTCCCCACCCTCCCACCTGCTACCCCCTCTGCCTGTCCAGGGAGGGAAGAGAGAAAGACAGAACACAGCACTGAGTAAAAGCACTACATTTTACACACACACACACGTTAGATTAGCACATTTAACCCTTTGATCACCCCTATTAACCCTTTGATCACTCCAGCCAGTGCCATTAGTACAGTGTAAGTAAATAGAATTTTTCACTGATCACTGTATTACTGCCACTAGCAACATCAGTTAGCATCAAGGTCTATAAGCTCCCCTCTCACTCACGCTATAGAATGCTGATCACTGCCATTACTAGTATAGTATTTGTACGGATTCATATATTGAACACGAATAGACCTATAGTACTACTAGTGCCTCCTTATTAAAGTTTCCGGAAAAACACAGTTAGCAGGATTATCCCCGTTTGCTGCCAGCACTAGCGTTTAGCCCCTCTGCTGTTTATCACAGAATGTTCGTATCAATTGATTGTGGACCAAAGCAATTTATATGCACAACAATACATGGCTTCCCACCCAAATTCAGCTCTTGCCAGACAAATTCCATGGAAATCTATCACAGTTTTAAAACGTTTTTGGGCCTATCCCTCAACATGGACATTACAAAAAAGAATGAATTGTGGACAGATTGGTCCACAGACCTGATTCATCATATGCCTATGTTCTCTGCCGTTACATATATGCTCAACAAGGACCAGCAACATACTGGTACATTGCTAAACTTTAAGTGGTTATACTGGGATGAGGCCTGCAGCTACAGCTATAATCCTGTTATAGTTTTTATCAGCTGGCAGTTGGCTTTCATGTAAAAAGCAATCCTAGCAGCTAATTTACATGACATACCCCCTCCCCCCGCCTCCCGTCTTGGGCTCTCCTGTCCCACAGGGGAATCTGAAAATCAGAGACCAGAATGGCTCCAATCATCTCTATGGTCTAAGAAACCAGAAGCTATGAGCATTTCATCATTTCCATTTTGCTGGATATTAACAGCACCATTTTTAAATTCTGAAAGCATCTGATCACACCGATCTTGGTGTGATTAGATGCTTTAAGGGCACAGGAGAGATCTAACATCTAATAGACCCCAAAATTCTCAGAAAAGAGTGCCTGTGACTGTCTATTGCTCTCACAGGGGATATATACATTCCTTGTGATAACAATAAAAGTGATTAAAAAAGGGGACAGTGTAAAAAAAAAAAAAAATCAAATTTAAGGGTCAGCCCCGTGTTCATATGTAAACAGAGATTGTACAATGCATGTGTGGTATCACCGCGAACATCAGATTGGGGGCAGCACTAGATCTCCTGTGTAAATATAAAGTGGTGACCTGTAAAGGCTTTTAAAGCATTGCCTATTGATATTAAAAATTTACACAGCTTGTCACCGTTGCACAGGAGTGCTCAGTTTTAAAGCATGTAATGTATGGTATCTATTTACTCAGTGTAACATCTTTTATACCTATATATCAAATGGGCAATATATTATGTTTTTGTGCATTAAGATTAAAAAAAGTGTATTTTAAAATAAAATTAGCATTTCAAAAATCACCGCGCAATTACTGTGTGACATAAAAAAATGAAACACCCACCATTGTATTTCCAGGGCTATATATATAATGTTTGGGGGTTCAAAGCAATTTTATAGCAAAAAATGTCAGAAAAGGCTTGTTCTTCAAGTGGTTAGAAGAGTGTGTGATGCGTGGCATAAGCTTCTAATGTTGGCTCTGAAATGCCAGGATAGTAGAAGCAACCCCTCCAAATTACCCCTTTTTGGAAAGTAGACACTCCAAGGTATTTTACTAAGAGGCATGGTGAGTATTTTGCAGCTCTCATTTGTTGCCACACGTTTTTGGAAAATGAAGAAAGGAAACAAGAATGTATTCTTTTCTTTTTCAAAACCATGTGACAAAACTTATATATGAAAAATATTCACTATGCCTCTTATCAAATTAATTTGCGTGTCTGCTTTCCAAAAAGGGGTCAGTTATGGGGGTATTTGTACTATCCTGGCATGTTAGGGCCTTTGAAACTGTAATAGGCAGTGAGGAAGTTTCATGAGGAAATATGTCCTTTGAAAACCTGATGGTGGTCATTGGATTTAGGGGACCTATATGTAGATAGGCTGCCAAAAAGTCTCTCACATCTGGCATCACCATACTTGGGAGAAGTAGCAGAATGTGTCTTAGGGTGTTATTTCACATATAGCCATGGCATACGTGAGCAATATATAATTTAAGGGACAACAAAAAAATGTAATTTTCCAAAAATTTGTGGCAAAAAAATAAAACCTTCAATGGACTCAATATGCCTCTCAACTAATTCCTTGGAGTGTCTACTTTCCAAAAAGGGGTAATTTGGGGGGTTTTGTACTACCCTATCATTTTTGCACCTCAAGAAATGTGATAGGCAGTCAGAAAGTAAAAGCTGCGTAAATTCCAGTATATATATATATATATATATATATATATATATATATATATACACCATAGTTTGTAGACACTATAACTTTCACACAAACCAATTAATATACGCGTATTTGGATTTTTTTTAACCAAAGACATGTAGCAGAATAAATTTTGGCCTAAATTTATGGCGAAATCTGATTTTTTAATTTTTTCAGTTTATTGGATATTTTTTACAACTGAAAGTAGAAAAAAACCCAAAGAAAAGAAGAAAAAAAGAAGAAAAGAAAGCTCTATTTGTGTGAAAAAATTTTGGACATAAATTTTGTTTGGGAACAGCATTGCATGACCATGCAATTACCAGTTGAAATAGCGCAGTGCTGAATAGCAAAAAATGCCCATTGTTTCATTGGTTTTCAGGATCAGGCCTGGAGTAGACATACAGCAAGTACATTCAGAGCTCTAGGTCAGTGGGGTTGATTTACTAAAGGCAAATTAACTGTTCACTTTGCCATGGAAGTTGCATATTACAAGGGAATTTTCCCCAGAGCTTAGCAAGTGAGGTGAAGCTTTAGTCACTTACATCATCCAACCACGTTCAAGATAAAATGTTTTTTTTTTCATATTCTTGGCATGCGATTGCGATTGTTTGCAAAGTAAAAGTGCAACAGCCTATTCACCTTCAGCAAATCAACCCAGTGACTGAGAAAGTATGACAGCAATTTTATCAGCATGACAACCTGGTATCTAGTATTTTTAAATGAAGAAAGGTCCGCAATGGCTGTCCATAAATCTCAGTACAGGTTCCTTTTTTTTTGTAAATGGTAGTAAAGTCTCTGGAAAAAAATAAGATTTTCCCCCTGCGAGGTATTATCATAATGTGCTAGTATGCATCACATACTAATACTTAAAACGAAGCCCTCCAGCAGCCACGATGATGTCACTCCTGCACATTCACACAGGATCTCCAGGCAGGGCACAGAGCTCTGAAGGAACATGGGTATGCTGTTCCATGAGAAAGCAAGCACCCGTGATGTCTCCGGCTACTGCTCACTGGAATATCTCCTAAACGATGCATACTTAGGAGATATTAATTTTCATTCGAAAGTTGAGGAACGGACTTTACTACCACCTTAATTTTTTTGGGGGCTTTATAAAGAGTACAATAGGTTACACAGCCAAGTAGAACAAAGTAATTGCAGAGGTTGACTGTCACGTTTCAGTGATAGTGAGTCATTGTAGATTGCCAACTTGGGGTTCCCCAAGGTGCAGAGTTAAGCCCAAGTCAGCTTCTTCACCAGGGCCCCTGATGGTGGGGATGGATGTGCAACAAGTTGGACCAGGTCACGGCCCCCCTTGGTATGCCCATCTGAAGATGAAGAGACCTCTCACATTTGCTGAGTACAAACAGCAGGAAACAGAAAGGAATCCAAAAAACAAGCCAAAGACGTCTGGGTGGCAGGCACAATGCTGGTGTCAGTGCACGGGAATTCAGACACTGAATACACATAATAGTAGGCAAACCGGAGCTTAGAGAACTAGGAAGTTGCTCAGGAAACACAGGCTGCACTGAGCATATCTTACATGGGGAAGCAAACTGGGAAGCGGGGCAGGAAGTAATATAAGGAAAAGGAAATATAAAACCAAAGAATAGCAGGTGATGCCCATAGGTGAGCACAGAAATCATATAACACATGCATGGAATCATGGGTCTAGGAGAACCACTGCAGCAAGGGGCTAAGAATTACACAGGCAGGAAAACTGTGCAGGCTAAATCATGACATTGAGGACACCCTCAAACGGAACCAAGGGTAGTAAAAGACAGCAAGATAAACAATAAAGTGGAATCATCCATGTCTGCGGCTGGACAACGGACATAGGCAAAGGCATAGCAGTGTTTCAAATATTTTGTTCATTTGCACGGTAGCCTATTTCTTGTATCGAGAATATAAGGAATAAACATTACAAGTTAAATAGGTATAATGTTAACAGTTACCATCACATAGCACTGTATAGCAGAACTAATACAGTCCTATTCAAACACAGTACAGGTTCCTTTTATTGTCAGAAGCAATATTTCATTAAATGCAGAAATCCTACCTATATATGAATATCAATTTAGGCCAACTTCCTCCATACAAACATCCAGTTCAAAGTACTTTGGGAATAATGCAAGTCAGACACCTAGATGTGTGATGCAAAATTCGACCTCTTTATTATTGATCAAGCTTTAAGTAATAAATGATAACACTGCATATTTCAGACACTTTCCATAAAGCACCAATCAGAATACAAAATAGAGATTTCAGTAAATCACTCTATGCCGCATCATAACAAAAATGCAACAGGGTAGTAACTTCTGCAATTTCTCAAAGCAAGAAATGTGTGCATGGATAACAGCATTCAAATCCCAGGAGAACATCTTGTATGTAAAATAAACCAGTTAGTAGGCACAAAGCAAAAGTGAGTTGATTAACCCTTTCACTGCCTGCATAGTTATTTATATGGTGGTCAGAGCGGGAAACTTAGAATTTTTTTTAATATCAATAAAGCTCAGCATCAGCCATAACTTATTTTTTTTATAGTGATGAGTATTGGGGGAAGTGATAAAGACTCTGTCAGTCATTAATGTCTGTATCCTCATTGGGGAGATTCCTCATCACTTCCTGTTTAGTCACACAAAACACAATTATGGCACACAATGGGAAAACAGACTTGGAAGTTCACAAATAGGACAACCCAAAGTTGCCTTATTTCAACCAAAACTGCAAACAGCCTTCTAACTCATATACATATTCTAAGAGCACATTGACAGCACTACATGTGTGAAATTATTTAGTTTTGATTTCCTGTGCTGTATTTATGACAGATTACTTTCCATAATCCATAACCTGGAATGTGTCACAAGCACTGCATTCACATGAAAAGCAAGCTCATTACGAGGGGAAAATTTCTTTATTAAGCTTTACTTTGGTATACCACATAATTACGTGTGCCTCCCAGGTGTAGAATAACATACAGGGTGGCTCTTCATTAGCATTTTTACTAAATGAAGTCAAGGAGCCTTTACTTCATCAATTTGTTAAGCATCTCAGTTAGGCACCAAGAACTGTGACTGTTTATTTTTGCATCTTTAGCTCATTTTGCTGCATTAAACAAGTATCAGCTCCATCTAGAACGATTTACTTTAAAAACATCTGAATTGTAGATGGAAGAAAAAATTTGGGATGTTTTTCCAATTGTTTCCTGTTTTGTGAATACATGAGCAGGCTCTAAGAAAACTTTTTTTAAAAATAAATGTAGTGACAAAAATTAGTTGATCGCCTTATCTGTCCAAATTCGGTCACATTGGGTGATAAGTATTAAGATGAGATGACATACTTTTGGCTAGTCATCCTCAGAGAAACCATTGATTAGCCATGGTTAGTTTTTATAACCAATCTTTCTTGTTATCTCGAGATAATTAAGTGGTGTCAATAAACAAACACCTACCATGATGTTACTATTTACAGTAAAAAAGGGAACAATTGGAGATCATATCAAGGCTGAACATTCAAGCATGGTCTAATGTCTAAGTCTATTTTTAAATTAATAATGAAAGTAAAGAGCAAGGGGATTTAATTTAATTTACATAACAAAAGAATACCTAATGAAATGTTCACCTATTCAAAAAATGTGTTTATTTTTGAATTGTTAAGGCTATTAATGGATTTAGATTAGCACATTTTAATCAGCAGTACTTCCAGAATAGTCTTTACAACACTCCTATTGTGTGTAAGTAACTGAATTCATTTCCTGCCAATCTGTAAAATGAATGCTGGGCCTTGGGTAAAGACACAATTGCACATGTTGTTATGGGTGTTTCATTTCAGGAAAAAAACAAGGCTCCACATTCATTTCAAAGAAGTATAGTTTATAAACTTAATAATGCATGGTATTGATACATTGATTCAGCTAAGTCATTAATACAGATAATCTTGCATACATTCCTCACACATGCCAGCCATATGTGGAGTATAACAAGTAGAATGACAGGCACATGGTTCAGCAGTCCTTGTGTATATTGTAATAAATTCCAACGTGGGCAGGGGTAGTCCAGTAGGCACTAAGGGCAAGTAGCGATGGAGCAAACTCTGCAGTAGAAGAGACAAATAATACAGCGCCTTTAAGTGTATAATATTTAATAAGAAGGTAAGTAGTAACTGACATCTTAGATTTTAAGAAACAGGCTCATATGGAGGAGATGTAAAATGTCTGTAGCCAGATGTAAGGTGAGTAATCCAGAGAGGAGATAGCCTAGGTCCGCCAGCAGATGGTGCTATGTCAGGCGAAGCATGTATGGTGAAGCCTGGCAGAGTCTCCAAGATGTCCAGGGTTGGTTACGTTCGGCATCTGACATCATCGGTGTGTGATGCGTTTCTGAGCATGCGCAGCACCAGCGTCGGCCGGTGCACTCTTTCATCAGTCAGGGTTTATATGTATATGTATAAAACTTCCTGACTAGAGTATGCAGTGTGGAGTATGCAGTTCTCTTCTTCTCTGGCTTTGGCCTGTGGAGGGTGCACATGATAGAGCAGTTGATTTAGGCCTGTATGCCTGCTTGAAGTGGCCTGGAAAATAATGAGGCCTGAAGCTAAAGCCTGGTACTGCTAATCTTCTTTGAAGGCATTGAAATGTTAGTCCACGCTGTTTTTGGCGGTACTGCCACTGTTGTCAAGGTGGGGGTGTGCCCATGGAATGAGGTCTTTCAGATTGGGGATAGGAAGTAGCTAGGAGGGATGTCTGTCAGCTGGAGATGTGACGTGGCCTGTGAGTGATGAAAGCTGGGGGAAATTGGGGGCTGAGAAGTTGTTAGATGGTGATGTGTGTCAGCTTAGGGAGAAGGCAGAAAGTGGCTGGAGAGTGACAGCCTGGGTGGTGGTGGGTGTGAAATGGGTGATGTGTGTCAGCATTTTCCCTCTTGCACACTCATTGCTGGAATCCTTCATGCTGGCCTCAGGAGAGTGCTGAAGGCACCCCTGCGTTGCATTATATATATATATATCTCTAGCTATATACCGGTATGTATATATATATATATACACAGTATATGTGTACTGATTTCCTCAGACTGTTTGTCTTGAAGTCGTACATAAACCAAAATGAAAACTACTCACAAACACTGTGATAAGCAAAGCCCACCAAAGTAAGCTTCAGCATCAAAGTTGCTTGATCCACTATGTGTGCTCCTAGGCTTTGGAAGGACACCACCTGGATCCTAGCTGGCCAATGCGTTTCAAAGGCAGTACCCTCTTCCACAGAGCCAAAACCCTAAAAAACCCTATAAATTTGGGGAAATTTCAGTGCCTTGCAGTACACATATTTAGACACACAAGGTGTCTCCACAACTGGGATCACAGCCTGGGACACAGCAGTAACAGGATAGCTGGCTAAGAGGTACCATTGCTGAAAAGTATGAAACAGAAAGTGAAGAGAAATCTCCCCAATGGGACACAGATGTATAAAAAAACTCCCAGGAGTTATAACCTTCCATTACTCCATCCAAAATGAAAAAAAGTTTTGCCTTTGGTTCTATGATCATAAAAACACAGACTTACCTAGGAAAGATTTATTTCCAGTCCTTTATTTAGCTTAAAATGACACTAAACAATATCCTTATAATCCATACACATCCTCTAATTAATGGCCCTGTAATCTATTTTTCATTAAATAATTCCTTCATATGTTTTTATGTCTCGTTGTAACTTCCTCCATATACTCCAGAACCATTTACCTTTCACGCTATCTTCTGTTTGTAAAAAGCAGTGCACGTTAGTTTTGATCACATGCACTGCTCTATGTACTAAAAATCCTATAGTCCATCTCAGGAGAGAGCAACAGATTTCCTTGTAAATTACAACTTCCATTGCAGAGTGAATAGCCAATTTTCCATTAGTAAATAAACCCCTAAATGTTCAGATACTTGCATAATCCCAAGAGTGACTGGTTCTCTTTAACCTTAGCTTACATACACTTTTTCACCTGATTTTTTTCTTCCAACTTCTTCTTGTCAAATTCTCCACTTGGCTTAAAACTTTACAAATTCTCATTACGGCTTGCCATTTTTCACTTGTTCTTTTGTATGTTGTTTTTGAAAGAAAAAAAATGCAGCTGCCAGCAAGATTTCCTAAAATGTACAAGAAACTCATTTTCCAGTCTTGGTATTTCACAACAGTGATAGAAGCAAAGGAAAAGGGCTATAAGAAAGATCTGAAAGACATGTAATAAAAAGGAATAGCTGCAAGTAAAGGACGTTTAATATTGTTTTATTACAGGTTGATCTAGTATTAGATTAAATAATAAGCTGTTGATATAGCCAGGGGTGGACTGACCATTTGGAAACTTGGGCACTGCCCGAGGGCCCGGGGTCAGAAGGGGGCCCCATGAGATGCCCCTGGTACCTTTTTCATAGGCTTTTTTGAGTTTGGGCAAGGACACATGGGCCCCATGATCCCCTATTGCCTGGGGGCCCCGTGAGTTGTCAGTCCGCCCCTGGATGTAGCTATACATTATACACAAGACACATAGTTAAAGTTGTCTATACAGAAAGCTGTCAACTGACACTATGGCTTGTTGTATAAGAGTTTGACAGTGTTTGCACCAGGAACCATCTACAGCAACAGCCTAGGGAAACATGTTAGAAGAAATGTGAAAGGAAACTTGTTTTGACAGAAATATGTAAACTGCCAATGTGTATCTGTTCTTGTGAAAATGCTAGTTTCCTGGCTGTCGTTTTTTTTTTTCTTTTTTGCCTCAATAAGGATGAATTGTTGGTTTGTCACTGTTTAACCGATATGAGCAATTCTTGCAAGAGCAGTGTTGACTTGCTACAATTTTTACTGTTTTACTGGCACAATTTCCAATCCAAGAAGCTGCACTGGAGCTACCACTTGTAAATGACAGACTTGGCTACTGTATGTAAACACAGAGGGGTTGATTTACTAAAGGTAAATCTGCTGGTTGCTTTGCTGGGGAATGTTCCCTTAGCTTAGTGAATGCAGTGAAAATTCACTTTGCAAAGAATACCCAATCACTTGCAAGGAAAACTAAAAAGCAGAATTTTGTTAGCATATGATTGGATGGTGAAAATCAGCGGAGCTTCACATCCTTCTCTAAGCTAAGGGTAAGTTCCCTTTCCAAGTGAAAAGCCTATTTTAGAAAATCAACCCAAAAAGTCAATTTTAACTTCCTACTGCATCTATAATTTTAAGTGCAGGCTTAGGGAATCCCAAGTAATTCAAAGGATTTGTGTATTATTAATTTTGCCCTTTAGGCCACATTAAAAGACCCTCTCCATGCTGAATTATATTTTAAAGTCTTTTTTTTTGCATTGGTATATTTCTTCTATGGCAATGCACAGATACCCATGCACAGCCTGCATACTGGCATTTGACTCCTATTGATTTCTATAGGTTTCGGTGCTCAAGTTTAGAACATTTGTTCATGGGTTCACCAAATCTCGTGCAAGCTGAACTATTCACTCATCTCTATTACTCATCATCACCCTATTCAGTCATCTCTATTAATGCAGAAGTCTTTGACCGTGATGGAAATGCCTATGCCACTAATATTCAGGAACAGGATATTGCATGCATTGTGTAAGCTTTTGGCAGTACTGTATTTCCTGGGCTTTGCAACCTTGCCAGTCATCTTACAGCTTTCGGCTGTAGTTAACACACTTTCTCCAGGATCCTGAAGCAGGTGGTGGGAGTAAGGCCTCATACACACAGAACAGAAAAAATGCATCTTTTACAGGTGTTTGACTTTTTTTTCTGGCTCTAAATGCCCCTCTATGTTAGTGTATATGTCCATACATATGTATGTGTATATGTGATACAGCGGGACAGAGATTGTGTGGCTCCTCCATCAGACACCCCCATTTCATCCTCTGGCAGTCCCAGGGAGCAGGGCAGCTCTACCTCTAGGCTGGCCCTTGGTGGTCCTCACTACAGGAGGTGTTCAGGGAGGTACTGGCCATGGATTGAATCTTTAAGTTTAGAGACGTATTGACTCTACTACCCCAGTTGCCTGGGCTATTCCTACTTAGTGGAATTGAGGTAGTGTACCATATTGGCCCTATCCTCGCCATAGCTCTATCCTTGCCTGTATCATAACAAGATTTTATATATGCTGCTTAGCAACCATTGTGACCGAGTGGATATTTCTGAGGACTTTATATATTCATCTACATTTATCACTTCAGTGAATGTTCTCTAGTGGCCTTTTGGGCTTTAAAATCGATGTTCGCATCAATCTTACAGCCTATATCTTTGGAAGATTTTGAGAACAATCCCTTTTTAGGGACTATCAAGTGGTGTTTCATGCTGATGGGATCCCCCTGCTGATTTGCTTGACATGTGCTTGCTCCATGCGTTATCACCTATCCCTACACACTTTGTGCTCTGTAGCCGATACCTCAAGTAACTCCTGAAGTAGTGATACTGTCATGAAAAATGTCAAGTAACTACAGAGTAACTATCATGTGATTACCCATATCGACATTCAATTTATGTCTTTTGATATCTTTACCGGGATACGGTACATTTGTGTCATTTTTAGTAATAATTTTTTAAGAGTTATGTAATCAGCATAGAATACTCTACCCCCCCCCCTTTGGGGGTCTTGCATTTTTAGCAGAGTAACATGTATGTAATTGCTATATAATGGTTTACATTTCTATAATAAAGTGATTTTAAAGATATCTTTGTTGCAGTGCCTCTAAAGTTCGCAATTGGCCCCTTTTTTTTTCTTTGGATTATTCTATTTAGTATTATGGGACGTGGCACATAGGAGCCTATTATATGCCTTTAAAGTCGGTCACTCTGTATGAGATATTCATCCATGTTATCACTTTATGTCCATACACACACAGGCATTTATAGGTATTTAGAAGTATTGGTGGAGAAGTAGGTGGAGAAGGAAGGCAAATGACATAACAATCACCGCCTCATCCAATCAGAGAATGCAGTTATTAATTGGAAAAAAATACAAGTCATTGGCTGAATGGTGGAGGAGCTGAGTGATTTTCTGTGTTTCAGCATTGGAAGATTTGCCCAAAACCCAAAATTCAGGAATTTCTTTCGTTTTCACTTTCAATAATTATGATAAACATGACAAATAAAAACGGTTCATCTACTTAAAATGAGGACACAGCATTAAAAACCTGACAGGTGTTCTAATCACACTCCACTCTATCCAAAACTAAAAAAAGTTTTGCCTTTAAATATATTTTTTGGGGTATTTTATGGGGATTTCTTGGCTCTGTCCTAGAGCCTCTGATTTTTTCTGTAGCTCATAGCTTGAAGATCAAAAGTTCTCCATAAACCTGGGGCGGACTGACCATATGGGAACTCAGGCACTGCCCGAGGGCCTGGGGTCAGTAGGGGGCCCCATGGGATGCCCCTGGTACCTTTTATAGGCTTTTTTGGGTGTGGTTTGAGTGTGGGCGAGGATACAGGGGCCCCATGATCCCCTATTGCCTGGGGGCCCCATGAGTTGTCAGTCCGCCCCTGCCATAAACCCAATGGTATTTTTATTGTGTCTATTTGCTCACTGTCTGCTTGCGTTGCTTGAAGCTTGTAGCTCAAAAAATACATGATCTTCTCTTGAGTAACAAGATTCAAGCATTTTTTAACCCAATAGACTTCAATGAGAATGCCCAGAAAAAACATGTGAAAATGCACTTTTTTTTTAGCTTTTCTCCCTAGTAACTAACTTTCTATTGGCTTAAAAAATAATTAAAATAAAAAATGCTCAAAAAAAATACTGTGCAAAAGTTAAAAAAAGGCTGTAAAATGACCAAAGATGTACAATTCAAGTTTGTATTGCAAATACTACATTGTTTTTCTCTTATATATTTTGAAATGTTTTTAAACAAAAAAAAAAAATAAATAAAAAAAAAAAATATATATATATAGATATATATATAGATATATATTTATATAAAGTTATCTATCAAAGTTATGTGTGTTCTGCCTTGCAAAACCCATCACAAGTAATATTTGCATGTTTCAAACGAAAGCTATGTACTAACAATCAGATTCTCATACAATCACTTTGAAAGTGATATTTGTCATACGATTTTCTGATTGTATGTACTAGGCTTAAGTGTTACTGAACTACAGCAGAGAAAATCAGATTTCCTTCTCAGGGTTGTGCTTTGTGGAAGAACTGTGTTAAAGTGGTTATTTGTAAAAGTTTAAGGTTTTTTATCTTCATGCATTGTATGTGTTCAGCAGTGCCCCCAACCTCCTCAATACTTACCCAAGACCCATCGCGATCCAGCGATGTGAATGACAGCCTCGGCTGTCCTTGGTCTCTGCCTCCTCATTGGCTCCCACTGCTGTCAATTCCAACCTGTCAGCCAATGACGAGAGAGAGGTAGAGGCCAAGCCGTGGCTCCATGTGTGAATGGACACACAGAGCAGCAGGTGCCCCGATAGCAAGCTGCTTGCTGTGGGGGCACCCGACAGGAGGTAAGGGCCAGGAGAGCTTGCGGGGGACCCGAGAAGAGGAGGATCCAGGCTGCTCTGTGCAAAACCACTGCACACAGCAGGTAAGTATAGACATGTTTGTTATTTTACATAAAAAAAGAACCTTTAGAATTGCTTTAATCTCAGAACTCTGGATAGATGGAAATACAAATCCTTTGGTAGGTAAAACATCTCCTGCATATGTTTTTCATCTCTATATTTAGCTGTCTGTCTATAGTTCAGCTTTCATTTTTTTTACCTAGAATATCCTTAAATGTAAAAATGTGTGTTACATTCATGTTCCATGGACTGATGTAAAATACCTTTTTGTGGGTACAATATACAAACCATAATCACATTGTTTAATACCTAGGTCAATGTTTTTCAACCTTTTTTCCATCAAGGCACCGTTTAAAATACCGCACAATCTTAAGGCACCCAATACAAAATGTGAAAACCAAATTAATAGTTTTACAGAACACAGCAACATCTGTGATTTATTCTTCCAGAGCAAATACACACTTGCACACTGGTACTGACTAGTATTCCATTGTTTCTGTTCTATCTCATTTTCTCTCTCTCACTCAGCTAATGTGACCCCAGTGTTGATGGAGTGGGGCATGGGAGGGGCAAGCAAAGATCCTGTGCAAGGGCCCCAATACCTTCTTATCAACTGATGACATCATTGGTTTGACATAATTTGCTGTGACCCCAGTGTTGAAGGAGAGCGACAGGGGAGGGGCAAGCAAAGATCCCGTGCAAGGGCCCCATGTCCTTCTTATCAGCTGATGACATCATTGATTTTTTTAGGTCATTGGCAGCTAGAAAGTTGTAATGGTTTACAATGTAAACCCGTGGCTTTGTGTAACTAAAAGGCAGGCTCGATCCACCTGCTGGCTTGTATACAATTTTTGGGCAATTTTTAGGCATTTTGTCAAGGCACCCCTGAAGATACCTGAAGGAACCCCATGGTGCCTTGGCACCCTGGTTGAAAAAGGCTGACCTAGGTTAATATTTTTAGATATGCCTGCTTAAAGCATAACTAATTGCAAAACTTTTTTTTTTTTAGCTTTGGACAGAGTAGAGATGGATTAGAACACCTCTCAGAATTTTTTATTGCAGTCTATGCCCCGTTAGGGATATTCACCCTCTCTATTTGTCCTGTTCACCATTATCATCAAAAGTGAACATAAAAGATACCCCAAATTTTGGGTTGTCCCCAGAAAAGTAATAGAGGGAAAATGTTCCAATAGAACACTAGTTCTGGTGATCTGGGGTTCCCCAAGTAATTCCCTTAATTTGCACAGATTTTCTTTTTTTCTGTTTTGGCTATAAGACAGGAATTAAAGGTAAATCTCCCCAATGGGACACAGATGGCCAAAAAAACTGATAGGGGTTGTAATGCTCCCTTACTCTATCCAAAATGGAAAAAATGTTTTTCCCATAGTTTTACTTTAATTTATTCAGTGCTCAGGATCTGGCAAATTAATTTACAAGGGCTAAAAATATGAAGAAGAAAAATGATCACAGACTCAAAAAGATACAACTTTAATTAACCACTTCATGTTAAAAAAACTCCTTATCACCCCCCCAAGTAGTACAGTGTCACCATGGTGACACTGTGCTGCTAAGGTGACAGTATGTAGAAAAAACCCCCCATAAATAATAATATAAAAAAATAAAATAAAAATGTAAAAAAAATTAAATTATAAATTTTGGTTATAAACTAATTTGGGTTATTTTTTTTACTAAAAAGATAACTGAATAAATTTTGGGCAAGATTTATGATGAAGTATTATTTATTTGCAAAATTTTATAAGAAAAACACTGGTTTTCAAAAAAAATTAAATGAATAAATACCACCAAAATAAAGTTTTATCTGTCTCACAAAAATGCTAAAAGATTCATATGGGTACAGTGTTGCATGACCATGCAATTGTCATTCAAAGTGTGATAGCGCTGAAAGCTAAAAATTGGCCTGGACAGGAAGGGGGTAAAAGTGTCTAAAAGTGGTAACTACCCTTAACTTGGTGTTTCAAACTAATTTAATGTTGGATCCTAAGCAGGGCCTTTTGGGTATTTTAGATTTGGTAACGCAGGATACATTTATATTAGCGGCCCTTTCCAAGGCCTTATTTCAGGCACGCAAAGCTCTTCTTGTGCACTGGACCTCGGATACTCCTCCCACTGTTGCCGACTGGAAGCAGAATATGGGAATTATTTTACAATATGATCATGTAGTTTACCAGCATAGAGGATGTTCAGGTAAATTTGAGAAACTTTGGGATGCTTGGCTGGCCATTCCAGGGTTAGCCCCTTTTGATCTAATAATGCATAGGCTGCTGTAATTGTCCTTAATTGTAATTTGATTATCACTTTTTCATGGCTAGCCTATGCCTCTCCTGCATTCTTTGGTGGTGGGCGAGGTGCTCTCTATTTCCTGTGGGTCTACTGTTGTGGAGATACTCCTATTGTCTTGTTTGTACAAATTACCATGCCATTTGATTGCATTGTAACATGTTATCTCTGTAATGTTGCAGAAACTCTTGGATTTCTTGTCTAATTGATGGCACTGGAAGGTTTTATTTATTATGCTGTTCGGTTTATTAATGATTGAGTCTTTGATATTATTCTGTTTTTGCTTTGTCTTTCTGAGATTTGTATGGCTTCAACGTTAATAAACATAATTTCTGATTTAAAAAGTAAAAAAGGCTGTGAGCGGCGGTGGTCGGCTGCAACTGATCAATATTGCAAAATGCAGCACATCTTTTGCTGGCTGTGCCCAAAATTTAAAAAAGGTCCCTTTCTGCTCTTGGCCTCATGGGCCCCTCTGGTGAACTGATGGGGCCCTGGAAAATATAATTAATATTAAACAGGGCCAGCTGTACTGCCCTATTGGTGGCCCTGGCTTTGGCTGTGCCCTAGGCAGCAGTGCTCCCTAGGTGGCCGCCTAGTTTGCCGAGTAGTAGAACTGGCCCTGGCTAACATGGACAGCTGCACCAGATTCTGAGTGCACCAGCTTTTGTAACTGTGTTGTGGTAGAAATACACACCGTTTATTTATAAAGGCACACAACACACATTTGCAGCAGATGCTAAAAGACCTGTCCCACAGAGCTCTGCAATACACATGCTGTGCATGTGAAGCGGAGAGTACAGACCTTAGTGCTTGCTAACAGGAAATTGAAGATTAATAGTTTACTTACAGTATATTTAAAATAGCAATTACATCAAACTTACGGTACGTGTACGAGGAATAATAAGAATTAAAAAAACAAAACATATATTGTAACACCTAACCTTGAACCTAACTGCAACTTTATAAAATGTTTCTATTTAAAGTATAACTGAAGTGGAGAGGGTTTACAATGCCTCTCAAGTTTTTTTATTGCTGTCTGTGTCCCCATTTGGTTCACCATCTCTATTTGTCCATTATCAAAAACATGAAAATAATTTGGGTGGTCACAATAGAGACACTAGTTCTGGTGAACCTTTTCTGTTGAACCTTTTCAGGGGATTCCTCTCACTCTTTATTGAGGATATGGGAAAGGAAGTGAAAGGAAATCTCCCCATGTGGACAAAGATAGCAAAAATATGATGGCGTCCCTTAAGGATCTTACACGGGGGGGGGGGGGGTGAACATTCGGCCTGTATGTACAGCAGCTTGTTCGAGAGAAGGTGGCCAAACGACTGGCTTCTGTTGAATGGGCATGGTGGCTGCAAGCGTTGACTTGTGTGTTCTGGTGGGCAGGGTGGTCCCCCTGTCAGAACACAATAACTCAGCGAGGAGATCACTGCACGCATCACATAGTATCGCAAGCTCCTTAGTGTTTTTTCATTCAGCCCACTGGGTTGAACGAAAAGAACTGCCTGTGTGTACCAGGCTTTACTCTATCCAAAATTTTAAAAACTGTTGCCTTCAATCCTAATTTAAAGCCCATCTCTGGCCAAAACTATCACCCATGCAGTACTTTTTTTTTTGGGGGGGTAAAAGGACACCATCAGTCACCTTCACTGTCACTGTTTCCAGGTGTGAGGGACTGCAATGCAGATGTACTAGCCTGTTCCCTTTGGTGACATCATTGCTGCACACTCCTCTTCTGGATAATGAGAGTCCCCGCCCCTGGACAACCAAGAGGAAGTATCTAAGTCTTGCAAGCAGTGACACTCAAGGAAAGGCACTACCTCCTGTACACAGAAGAAGAGAGAAGTCCCAGGAACAAAATGTCACATAACCATTTTTTATTTTCTACATGATTAAATAGATTGGGGGGATGGATAGGGGAGGGGTGCGTGAGACAGGCAAAAGCCTTAAGTGCCCCTCGATTGCTATGTTTTGGCTTTGTTGAGAGTTCATTGCTCGGTGTTAGTGTGTTTTTTCACAGGCGTTGGTCTGTGTTATTACTGTAGTTGTGCCAAACTCTATGCAACATATGATTGGCCATATATTACAGTATACAGTCAATGCATTCACTATATGAATATTATGTTGGGCGTGTTCTTTTTTCCATAATTGACTGTTTTCACATGTAAACTGTAGTTCTAACACTTGCATCTTTTTATCACGTAAATAAATGTCATATTTCATGTGTTTTCCTAAATTCTAGTTTGTCGTCTCACTTTTCTCTAGAAATAATTTTTTGCAAGCCTTTAGAGATCTTAGAGCAGCAGTAAGAGCGAGAGAAGATGAAATTGTCTCAGTAAGAGTTGACACTACATCACGATGCTGTTCCACTGGAATCGGAGTCTATGCTGCTTCGCAAAATTTTTTCATGTACTAACATTTCTACTCTATTGCCTGCCCTGTGTGGGAAAACCTGTAGTACTTACCTTGTAGATAACAGTTACACCATTTCAACTAAGTTTGGGTCTGTGCTCAGAAATCAAATCCACAGATCTTGCTGTAGAATGATATTCTTAGCAGCAATGCTGCAAAGTCCAGTAAAGACTTATTTATACCATAAATAATAATCATATAAACTTGTTTAATTCTGCTTTGGGAAAAAAACAACTACACTATTAAAAATACATTGCAATTATGTGTACAGGAAGTCCACTCATTTAGTAACATGCATAAATACTGTATAAATGCAACATATACTATCTTGCCAAAAGTATTGGGACACAATTCGAAATCATTGGATTCAGGTGTTCCAAACACCTCCATGGCCACAGGTGTATAAAATCAAGCACCTAGGCATGCAGATGGCTTCTACAAACATTTGTGAAAGAATGGGTTGCTCTCAGGAGATCAGTGAATTCAAGCGTGGTACCGTGATAGGTTGCCACCTGTGCAATAAGTCCATCCGTGAAATTTCCTTGCTATTAAATATTTCACGGTCAACTGTTAGTGGTATTATAACAAAGTGGAAGCAACTGGGAACAACAGCAACTCAGCCACCAAGTGGTAGGCCACCTAAAACGACAGAGCAGGGTCAGTGCATGCTGAAGCACACAGTGCGCAGAAGTCGCCAACTGTCTGCAGAGTCAATAGCTAAAGACCTCCAAACTTTGTGTGGCCTTCAGATTAGAACAACAACAGTGCGTAGAGAGTTTCATGGAATGGTTTTCCATGGCCGAGCAGCTGCATCCAAGCCTTACATCACCAAGTGCAATGGTGTAAAGCACTCCACCACTAGACTCTAGAGCAGTGGAAATGTTTTCTCTGGAGTGAAAATCACTCTTCTCTGTCTAGCAATCCGGTGGTCGTGTCTGGGTTTGGCGGTTTCCAGGAGAACGGTACTTGTCTGACTGCATTGTGCCAAGTGTAAAGTTTTATGGAGGGGGGATTATAGTGTGGATTTGTTTTTCAGGGTTGAGCTTGGCCCCTTAGTTCCACTGAAGGGAACTCTTAGAGTGTCAGCATACCAAGACATTTTGGACAATCTCATGCTCCCAACCTTGTGGGAACAGTTTGGGGATTGCCCCTAATAACAAGAGAACATGAGGCCATGCATATTTATCATTATCGCTGGACGCATATTATCTGCCAAGTAACCAAAAACCAAACAGCAAAAAAAGGGGTGTGTGAAAAGAAATTCATATTTGGTGTATAGCCTTTAAAGGTTACAATTTTTGCATACATCCCCTGCATGGTGGTGTTTCCAATGTGCCTGTGCTGTATATACACTAGACCTAGTGTCATCAAAAATCAAGCCTAATATGAGGCTACAAAAATACCTTCAGAAAAAAAATTTATTGCAGCTTACCAGTTCTTAAAGTGGTGGCTGCATTAGTTTTTCTTCAATTTTTTTTCCTTGGTTTTAACTTAGTGATCCACCCAAAAACATACTTTCTTATGGTGGTTTCAATATATGGAGGAATAACTGAGCCACCCTTGGAAGCAGAATTGTCAGCCTGTGGAGAGGGTAATTTTAGATTCACTAGAAAATTTTTAAATGGGCATGGCTAACAAATTAAAGCCAAACTCCAGCTAACACTTTTCAACTATTCACAGCAACAGTTTTATTTCCTTTTGGAATAAAGTTCTTACATTAGTTAATAAAAGCTGATCATTACAAGCACTGCTATAAATGTTAAATGGTTTGGGTCAACCCTGCAACCTACTTTTGCTTGGCAGCTCGATTTGTGTCACTGCTGAGGTTGCTTTGATAGCGGCCTTCAGCTTGTCTGCACTGTTGGGTCTGGTGTCTCTCATCTTCCTTTTCTAAATATCCCACAGATTCTCTATGCGGTTTAGGTCAGGTGAGGGGAATGTGACATTTTCAGTCCATGCCCTAGATACGTCTGTGTGTGGTGATTCTTGAAGCACTGACACCAGCCGTAATCCACTCCTTGTGAACGTCACCCAAATTCTAGATTGCCTTTTCTTCACAATCCTCCCAAGGCTACAGTCATCCCTGTTGCTTGTGCACCTTTTTTCTGCCACACTTTTTCCTTCCACTCAACTTTCCATTAATAGGCTTGGATACAGCACTCTGTGAACAGCCAGCTTCTTTAGCAATGACCTTTTGTGACTTACCCTCCTATTAGAGGGTGTTCATGACTGTCTTCTGGACAATTGTCAAGTCAGCGGTCTTCCCCATGATTGTGTAACCTACTGAACCAGACTGAGAGACCATTTAAAGTCTCAGGAAACCTTTACAGGTGTTTTGAGTTAATTAGTTGATTAGAGTGGGACACTATCTTCTGTATTTACAAAGAGAATGGTGTCTATGAGCTAGATGTTTTTCAATTGGCTTGCTAGACGCTTTTCTGAACACTGAAAGGTTTTAATTGATTGAATGGAGTCTGGCTGAATTTTCAGAATCTGCTATTAGACTCTATTCTTAGTAAATCAGGGCCTACAAGTCTACAATATTGAACTTTTTCACAATATTTAATAATATTATAATTTTCTGAGATACTGAATTTTGTGTTTGCACTAGCTGTAAGCCATAATAAGCATCATAAATGGAAAGAAACAAATGCTTGAAATACTGTATATCACTCTGTGTGTAATGAATCTATATAATATATAAGATTCAATTTTTTTATTGAATTACTGAAATACATTACCTTTTTGTTAATATTCTAATTTATTGAGATGCACCTGTACTTACAGTATCTCTTCCAAATCTCAACTACATTTTAAACAAGTTTGCACACTTCTCTGGGCTAAATAAATGATAATAAATTCATAGCTATGAATATCACCCTTCCAAACACACTGTTCACTAGTTCTCCACATCAAACCGAACTTTTCATTTACTCCCTGGTCACACCGGTGCGACTTGTCATGCGATTTGATCATTTCTGCAATGGAAGCAGTCATATTGGTGCGATTCAAACTCTGTCGGAGTTGCACCAATTTTGAAAGTACCTCATGCACTACTTTTTACAAGTTCAGGTGCGACTTGCATAGACATCTGTGCATAAAGTCGCACAGGTGTCTTCCAAGTCACATCTGAAGTCAGACTGACATCCAACTTTGAAATTTTGCAAATTCAAGTGAAGTCGCACGATTTCAAAGTTGGACTCGGTGTGACCGAAGACTCAAATGAATTATCTTGAACCCCACAATACTCTACCCTTTTCTCAGAAAATGATTACCCATTATTTTGAACAAAATTCACACTCCCATCCGTATCATGCATGACCATTTTACAGCAACTTTTGTAGTACTTTCAAATTCTGCAGATACATGTCCCCCTGAACTACCTTTGCATAATTTAAAAACAGGTTTCTATCATTAATTTGGTCATACAAGTCACTAAAAATACCTTGCTTTTTACTGTCCATGTTTAAACAAGAAGGAGGCTTTAATGTTCTCAAGACTGAGAAGTATTACAATGCATCCCAAGTTGCACAACTTTGGGCTTTATAGAAATACCACATTTTTCAGAGTACCAATCAAGGCTATATAGGGATAAGCCTGTGTTCAGTTCAAGGCAGATTCTGTAAACATTGCTAAAGTTTGGGTGTCAAATCTGAACTCTAAATCAATGGGAGCCAAATGTTAAAAAATTAATGGCCATATTCTAGGCTAATAGGCAAGGGATTGCCAAATAAATGGCATGGGGGATGGGCACCGCCCTGGGGAACATGCTTCAAAGCAAAACAAAATATTGTTTTTCAGGGAGCAAAGATTAATGGGTGGCGATTTTTGCTGGGAGGTCAGAAGAGTATGAGATAGTTTGCTTTCATAAGTAACAAAAACTGGTTCAAAGTGGCCAAATCATATCAATGTTTTTCCTATGACAAGTTTACTTTAATGCTTTAGTTTGCACTTACTGTATCTCACAGTCCTACTAGCTTGTAATAGGAACATATCAAGACCACTTGTATTATATCAGCCTTGATCACTCACAGATTGTGGAGTCAGGGATGGATTACAATGATTCTACTGTGCTTAGCAGAATACATTTTGGTCTAAAATTATGAAAAAATAAAAGACTATTTAGTTTATATATTTTAAAATGTAAAGTTTATTTTTCAAAATGTTTAGTCTTTTTTTCTTTTATTTAGTTAAAAAGTTAAAAACCCAGTGGTTCATAAATGCTTTAAAAGAATAGATAATCGATCAAATGATCAGACAGGGACCAACTGTAACTTGCAGGTAAATGTAGCTTGCAGATTACTAAACAGGTGCAAAGTTAGAAGCAATCATGCAAAACAGGTTCAGAATGGAAAATATATGCATGCATTGCAGAATAATAAAAGCTGCACAAACATATGAAAGCGGCACAGACATGGACACTGCACAGCAATTTGTACTCAATCAGGATAACATATGGCTGCATAGCACAGTCTCTATAAGAATCATTATGCCAGTAAAACAGTTCACAATACAGCTGCTCATGATTATCCTCATAAACAGCAAACCTCTCAGTGAAGTCCAGGGTAGCTCTAGTACACAGATGAACAGATGGAGGTATCCAAGGCCCAAGGACAAAGGGTTACTTCAGCGGAGCTGGAATACTTTGGTAGCAATAAGAAAAGGTCTGTAAACAGTAGCTGGGCCTTCTGGGGACGATGCATGCTATTGGTATCTGGAGTTTTCCACACTCCAGTTCCAACAATGGAGGGCCTCTCACCTGGCTGCTGATCAATTGCACATCTACCTCTACCTAATCAAGTGTGGCATCTATGAGCTGCTGAGGGAGAAAGACTGAAGAATTTATACTCCCTAGGCATATGCAGGAACCCAAGGATTTGTGGTAATGTAGTCAAAGGTTCCGTGTCTGCATCTGAGCATGTTAAATTGGCACTCTGCTACAATGCTACTAAAAGAAAGGTCTATCTGTCTCAAAACAATTATATAAAATTCATTTTGGTATGCTATTGTATGACAAAGTAAGCCTGGACTCCACTGTCTCACTGCTTACTTTAGGTTATCAGTATGTAAATGTTATCCATTGGAGATTCTTTGCCCTCTGTAATGTAAAAGCTTGTATGCCCCTGATAGCAGGTAGACCCACAATATTAATTTTAAGAGATTTTATTTTACATGAAATGGAAAATAATATCTAAAAAAATAAACATACATATACAGTATATATTTATTAACAATACTGCAGCTATGTGAAAATGGGAAAATTCAAAGCACACTCTATACTTACTACTTCTTTGCTGTATTTAACAAGTTGTTTGTCTTATTGAACAAGATTTTTGCAAGACAGTTGTCATTCTGCAGATTGCTATGTTAGCATTTAAAATGGTTTACTGCAAACCTGTAAAGGATGTAAATTAATGAGTAATCTGGAATATTCTGTTGCTGTGTAACCATATTTTATGATGGGTTTGCTTCATTAAGTTTACAAGAAGTGTCATGAAATGTGGCATGAACACCTGGGCATTTTAAAAATAATTACTTCCCAAAGAGCACAATTAAAGAATAAATGCAATTCAGTTAGTCTGAGTTGTAAGATCTTTAAATAAAATAGCTTTTAGGTCAGTTAGACTGAGTTGTGAGATATTTAAATAAAATAGCTTTTTTGCAATTAATATTTTCTATTTGGATAATTTTCCTATTTATTCTTCGCTTTGCTAAAGCTTGACTTTGAAATTCTGAACCAGATCCAAAAAAGCACCCTTTCTGGGTATGGTAAGATGTCATCATATTGCAACTACGATGCCACTGTTATTTGGCCTATCATGAGCCCTCATGCATGCTCTGATTTCCTAGAAGCCCAGCCCAGGATCAAGCCTGCACGTCTGCCCCCATAGCACTCTCTTGCTATGGGGTCATACATAGAAGAAGAGGAGCCAAGAGCGCTGGTGGGGGACCACAAAAGAGGAGTTTCAGAGCTGCTGTGTGCCATTAAAAAACCATTACACCAAGCAGGTAAGTATAACATGTTTGTTATTTTAATTAAAATAAAGTTTCATCTTTACAATCACTTTAAGCATTTGGTGGCCCATCACAAAGCCTAACTACAAGGCCCAAACACTGACAGTTTCTTAGCCTTGACCTAGCTTGGACTTAAGTGACAAAATGGGGTAGTGATGCAGCACTGGGATAGTAAATAAATTCAGCCTATAGTATCTGCTGTGCAGTAAACCTTTTTACTTTGCCTAGTAGGAATGCAGGCTGACTTAAAAACACAATGAAACCTCAAGTCAATCCTACCCAATGGGCAGAGGAAAAAAGATAAATTCTTGTTTTTGTTTTTTTTTTAACCAAGCCTTTACATTTAACATTTTGTAATTTTGTATATGGTTTACTATGTAATATAATGTACTTTACTTCATAGGGTACAGTCTGCTGTGCCCCAACTGTTACAGCAATTAAACATTTTTTACATGTACATGGCTGTTGCAATGACAAATACACTTTTAAAACAATTTTCCTAAAAAAAGCCCAAGAGGCCTACTAATACTAAGCAAATGTTATAAAACAAAAGCAGGGAAATAACACAATACCTCTTTTCTTCTAGGTATTTTAAACATGTTGAAACATGCATTGATTCTATAAGGGAAGACCTGAAGGCTAAAATTGTGTATGTGCAGTATGTTGTTATAATAAACTAGGATAAAAGGAGATAGGTTAGGCTTGCTTTTATTTTCTATAATTAAGGGCTTTGTGATTTGGGATGGGAACTTAGGTTGAGACATATATGTTTGAGGTTGTAGAGTACTCTTCTACTGGTCACCTGCATCAGAACAAACCCCTTGGAGCAAAAAAGACATGAAATACAACATTACATGTTCAGTTTTTCTGCCTATGGGTGGGTTCACCGGTGTCATAACAAACACACATGTGGCCAAGGCTGTATTTAGATATCATGCAGCCTTAAGCACACATGAATAATGATCACCATACTAGCTTTGCTTTAGCATACAAAACATTGCTAAAATGGTTGTTGGTTGGTTGAAGGCATTCTGTCAGTGATATACACAGACCTTTTTTCAGCTGTTCAGATGCCAGACCAAGCAAGAAAGAAGAGAAGGCTTCATATTTCTTGAAGAATAGGGAGCCTTGTGACCCCAAAACATCTTCTTCTCTTTAGCTACACATATCCAGAGGTGGTTAGAAGAAGAAAACAAAATGAGAAAATTAAAGTTTAAAAAAAGTGGAGGCTTGGTGTTGTACCATCTCACCATGCTGTATTGAGCCCACTAATTCAATTATGGTAAATATAGTCTTGCGTGTGGTTATAAAAATGTTGTACATAGCAGTGACATAGGTAGACATTATCTCAGCCAGTTTTGTAGCAAGTTTGTTCTTTTCTAATACTGAACCAGTGGTTAAAGTATACACATTCATATTCACAAAGTGCTGGACTAAATGTTGAATTCTATGTTCGGGCTGTGCTAGTGCATTGGTTTCATTCGTTTTCCCCAGCAGGTCTTCTCACATGGAAAGTGTTCTAAGTGTGGGCTGAATGAAGCCTATATAACAGGGGTGATACATGATCATTTGGAATATAATAAGGTATAAGGATGAAGATTGCTATACAGGCAGACCATATGAAGACTGAAATTACTTTGTATTTTAGAGTAAAGTTTAAATATTTATTTTATTAATTATTACCACATTTATTGCTCATAAAGTTCTATATCGATTTTGGTGATTCCTGTTTAGTATAGATTTTAAGCGGATGAAATCATATACTAGGAGTAGTATTATAGAAATTTTCACTGGAGAGCTTGCATATGGTCATATTTCTAAAGTTCATGGTTCTCAAAAGGATTACTATAGCTCAGAGTGCTATAGTTCTAGATCTGAGCAAACCTACATTTCATGGTGAAGCCGTATGTGCCTGCAGCATTATGATTATGCATTCAGTCATTGTAGCAGCTGCCAATGTAAAGTTACAGGGAAGTTCACTGAATGCCAAATAGATTAAAAAAAGATGAAAATGTAAAATCTAAACCTACAAGAAAATAATTGCCTGTTGCCTTTATAGCCGATAATCATTGCCAGATTTTGCCTTCTTTATGGTTTACACATTCTAGTAGACTGGTCCATGGCCATCAGGGAAGGACGTTTACAAATGACGTTATACTGCTAACATCTATGTTTCAATATATTTTTTTTTTGCCTTCATTCTTTTAAGGCCTTGGTTGATTTTTTTTTAAAGAAACTAACTGAACGTATCATTTAAACTTACAGTAGACCTGAACTCAAGAAGTGAAGATTTTTTTTTGTATTGTTGGGAAGAGAGAACAGACCAAAATGGAGGAACAGTGATGACTTCTTCGAAGGGTCTCATGTGATGAGACCTATGGCTTGAAAAGGGAAATAAAAACCATGAATTTGGAATACTAAGGCACTGCAGCTCTATTAACACCCATGGATGAGACAAGTTGTGGACTTTGGGTTTTCCATAGTTAGGGACTTTATCCATTTCTTTCTGGCCGATACTACATGAGGTTTGGGAAGGAACTGTGTTACCTATAATGGAATGGAACACTGTTCCGTAAATGAGTAAATGAGTTAGGGAAAGTAATCCTGCCTCTGTGTAATGCTCAGTGTAATGAGCCACATGTGAAGTGAATGCAATTATTTAAAGGCTGCAGGCAATCAGGTCCAACAGTAAAGCCTTATGACATCCCAACTACGGGAGATAGAACTGATGTACACTCATATCTACCCTATACCTGGGGAAGTCCTGCTAGCACCTGGTTTGGGGATTGAAGTGGTGTTGATCAATTAGATGGGTTAATTAGAGAATGACCATATAGGTTTTTCCACCAGCCAAAAAACGTGGTCACCTATGTTGAATTGGTCCCAGCTGTGGACGTGACCATTTGTTAACTAAATCTGAACCACCAAACAAGTATATAAGGCCTCTGTAAGAAAGTGTGCAGTACTGTTATCCTGGCCTAGGGTCTGCAAAGGGAATTGTCAAGAGATTGTATTGTGAACCAGAGGACAACATAGTGCTTCATGTACCATTCCTGCAAAGTTGCTAAGCAACAGGCCTCCTGTAGTTCTTAACAATTCAGATGCTAGGGGGTCCTCCAACAAAATTGGCATAGTCAGCAATATAAGCAGATCCAGTGAAGAAGGCATGCCTGAGTAACCAGTTGCTCAGTGATTGGTGAACCACATCTTGTGCAGGACGGTGGAGGTCTATGTTAGGCTGGGAAGAGCTAGAGCATATGACGCCATGGCATCAATATCAGATACTAGCACCACAATGTTTTGTGTCTTTGCTTTTTGCCTCAGACAGGCAGTGGGAGCTCCAGTTGCCCCTTTGTAAGATACCTGAGCAGGTATAGTCCGTCATGTAGAACCTTTCTATTTGAGCTCCAGCCTGGGAGGGAAGAAGCCTACAATGTTCTGCTGGTTGGTTGTAGCCAATTTTATCCAAAAGGAAAAAAAAAAGTTTTGCCTTTAGTTCTACTTTAAATTGTTGTTCTTTGGTTAGATATGCTTTAAATCAGAGATATCAGGCTGTAACAAAGTGAATCAAGGCACACAGAGGCACACAATGAAAGGTTTTTGGGGGACTTTTACATTTTAAAGTACAAAATGATTGACAGGTTCACTTTAAAGTAAACTTTTCTTTTGACTTAAAAATAGGTAATGTAAAATGAGAGAAAAGATATTCTTATTTGTCATAAAAAAATTAATAAATAGCAATTTAACATATTGTTGACTAAATATCTCAATGTGCAAACTTTATTCTTTGCACTGAAATACTGGTGGTCCTAAGTAGGATTGGCTTCCTGTCCAAACTCCTGGTATCTAAATTAAACGGAAAAATGAGTCTGCAATCTAAGCCCAGTGATTCTTGCTACAAACAAAGGCCTGTGCTTAGTTAAACAGGAAAACCTTTTGCTCCCATACTATCCATAAGTAACTATGTCTACCGGTAATTCCTCCAACAGCTGCTTCTCATTTTCTGATCAGGACAGCAAAAGCTGTAAATTTACACCTTCAGCTTGAGCGGATTTCAAATATATTAACTCTTTCAAACCAAAAGATTCATAGTTTGTTTGAAAGGAAATCTATTACAGGTAAAACTGTGCTAATGATTGCTAGAGCAGGCTGAAAAAATGTGGGAATTTCTTTGAACGTTTTAAATTCACAAGCATTGCCAGGTAATCAACGGTAGAAAATCATAGAATTTGGTACATTTTATTTTCATGTCACTTAGAAGAAAATTGGATAGTCCCAGCACTCTGTGTTTGGATGTTGCCAATAGCTAAAATGGGCACACCCAGAATGAGTTTAGTCTAACGTAACTAGATCTTCAGAATTCAATCCAGGATACTCCCAAGTCTGGTTGAAGAAGGCATGTTTTCACTGGCTTGAGAGAAGTACATTTTTTATTGCAACAATTGTGTATACCGACAGCCAAAACAATTATTTTCATTTTGTCACGTTCAAGAGATTTCCCTGCATTTCTGGTTCTGTAGACACAACAGGAAGCAGGAGAAAACTTCTATAAAAAGGAGGGAATTCCTATCTGGGACAGTTGTCCTCATTGGAAGATTTTTTTTCCTGTTCTGGTGACAGTTAAAATGTTGAATTTTTACTCACTTTCTGTCCTCATGACAGTGATCATCAGGGCAATTAAAGAAGGTTATTTTTCCAATGGGGACATTGCCAAAAAAACTCCATCAGGCTTTTATTGCTGACTGACAGGGCAGTTCATATACAGTATATGTATTTCAACTGAGAATTTAACAGTTTCTCTTTAAAATGCTCACTGTACAAACAATCTGGCTAAATAAATGCAACCCTACATCCTAACCATTTTGGTTCCAGTACCTCGCCAACCAATTTTCTACTTTTTAATTCCTTGAGGAATTTTCTTTTCAGGGATATGTTGTCTCTATGCCCTGTTATAGTGACCCTGTCATTAGAATCAGCACCTTTATTTAAAAGAATAGAATGTAAAATTATCTTTCTTTTGCCCTTGTATCAATACTCCCTGTCAATGCTTTTGGCATATAGCACTTTCAGGTGTGTTACCGCTTTATGCTACTACACACTCTTTGTCATTCTTCCCACTGGCTTATATGTTTTTCTGTTCTGCCTTCTGTTTCAGTCATGCTGCCTACGTAAATCTGAAATTGATATGCTTGCCACCTGTAAGAAAACAGTCTATATGTGGGTAACTTTCATGCAGAGCACAGTTAAAGCCTCTTGAAAATAATGCCAATAACTGTTTGTGGTGGATTCAAATTATGCCACAACATAATAAAAAAAACCTCCTGGGGTCCCATCTAATATAGTTATATACTGCAAAGAACCACCCACTTAAGGCTGAAAGTAGGACATGGAACTTTAAATTTCCAATAGATCAGGAAAGCTTATGTGCTACCACTTTAAAAGTAAAATTATTGAACAGTGCTGCCACCACTTATATGTATGCCAACATATACTAATGTGTTAAACTAAATAACACATGACTAAGTGCCACACTGTCCTTTAGATTAGAACTTTAAATTCAGCTCCAAGAAGGATATTAACCTCTAGAAAAAATACAATCTCTCTCTCTCTCTCTCTCTCTCTCTCTCTCTCTCTCTCTCTCTCTCTCTCTCTCTCTCTCTCTCTCTCTATATATATATATATATATATATATATATATATATATATACACACTTATTACTATGTTTAAAAGACACATTTAAGTCACAAAAACATTTACTCACTTGGACTTCATACATCACATAAGCCCCAGCTTGATAACTATGCACAGAGCTTAGAAATATCAGTGTGTTTTGTGATAAGTGATCATTTCATCAGGATGGTGCACTGGAGGAATGGCTTAATCATTGTTTTAAGTCACAAATAAATCTGTAAGCAAATGTTTAATAAACCACAGCAAATATGTTACACATCATCCAATATATAGTATATTGTAAAAAGAATAATCTATATGCATACTGTATATTACTACATATGACCCAAAAGAAAGAAAAAAATTATATATATATCAGGGACGGACTGACCATTTGGAAACTCAGGCACTAACCCAGGGCCTGGGGTCAGTAAGGGGGCCCCATGAGATGCCCCTGGTACCTTTTTCATAGAGTTTTTGGAGTTTGGGCAAGGACACAGGGGCCCCATGATCCCCTATTGCCTGGGGGGCCACATGAGTTGTCAGTCTGCCCCTGATATATATATATATATATATATATATATATATATATTCCACCTAATGTTCATAACTAGAGATGAGCGAATTATTCAAAAATTCGATTCGGCTGATTCGCCGAATTTGCGGGAGAAATTCGATTCGATGTGAATTTATTCGCCGCGAATTTAACTTATTAAAAGGGTTTCTAGGCTTCAGAGAGCCTTTATATTAGTGCAGAACACTGTACCTTTAATTTAAATGCCCTTGGAGTCTGCTGGGGAAGAGAAATAATACTGTCAGTCAGTATGACATGCAGATGAGTGCCGTCGATCTTAGAATCACCGCACACTTCACTCATTTGGGCAGTCACGGGGCACGACGAAGAAGAAGAAGAAGAAGAAGAAGAAGAATGAAAAGAAGAAGAAGAAGAATGAAAAGAAGAATGAAAAGAAGAAGAAGAAGAATGAAAAGAAGAAGAAGAAGAATGAAAAGAAGAATGAGAAGAATGAAAAGAAGAATGAAAAGAAGAATGAGAAGAATGAAAAGAAGAATGAAAAGAAGAAGAAGAATGAAAAGAAGATTGAGAAGAAGAATGAAAAGAAGAATGAGAAGAATGAAAAGAAGAATGAAAAGAAGAATGAAAAGAAGAAGAATGAAAAGAAGAATGAAAAGAAGAAGAAGAAGAATGAAAAGAAGAAGAAGAATGAAAAGAAGAAGAATGAAAAGAAGAATGAAAAGAAGAAGAAGAATGAAAAGAAGAAGAAGAAGAATGAAAAGAAGAATGAAAAGAAGAAGAAGAAGAATGAAAAGAAGAATGAGAAGAAGAATGAAAAGAAGAATGAAAAGAAGAATGAGAAGAATGAAAAGAAGAATGAAAAGAAGAAGAAGAAGAAGAATGAAAAGAAGAATGAAAAGAAGAAGAAGAAGAATGAAAAGAAGAAGAAGAAGAATGAAAAGAAGAATGAAAAGAAGAAGAAGAAGAATGAAAAGAAGAATGAAAAGAAGAAGAAGAAGAATGAAAAGAAGAAGAAGAATGAAAAGAAGAATGAAAAGAAGAAGAAGAAGAATGAAAAGAAGAAGAAGAAGAATGAAAAGAAGAATGAAAAGAAGAAGAAGAAGAATGAAAAGAAGAAGAAGAAGAATGAAAAGAAGAATGAAAAGAAGAAGAAGAAGAATGAAAAGAAGAAGAAGAATGAAAAGAAGAAGAAGAAGAATGAAAAGAAGAATGAAAAGAAGAAGAAGAAGAATGAAAAGAAGAATGAAAAGAAGAAGAAGAATGAAAAGAAGAAGAAGAAGAATGAAAAGAAGAATGAAAAGAAGAAGAAGAAGAAGAATGAAAAGAAGAAGAAGAATGAAAATAAGAAGAGGAAGAATGAAAAGAAGAAGAAGAAGAATGAAAAGAAGAATGAAAAGAAGAAGAAGAAGAATGAAAAGAAGAAGAAGAAGAATGAAAAGAAGAATGAAAAGAAGAAGAAGAAGAATGAAAAGAAGAAGAAGAAGAATGAAAAGAAGAATGAAAAGAAGAAGAAGAAGAATGAAAAGAAGAAGAAGAATGAAAAGAAGAAGAAGAAGAATGAAAAGAAGAAGAAGAAGAATGAAAAGAAGAAGAAGAAAGAAAAGAAGAAGAAGAAGAATGAAAAGAAGAATGAGAAGAATGAAAAGAAGAAGAATGAAAAGAAGAAGAAGAAGAATGAAAAGAAGAATGAAAAGAAGAAGAAGAAGAATGAAAAGAAGAAGAAGAAGAATGAGAAGAAGAATGAAAAGAAGAATGAAAAGAAGAAGAAGAAGAATGAAAAGAAGAAGAAGAAGAATGAAAAGAAGAATGAAAAGAAGAAGAAGAAGAATGAAAAGAAGAATGAAAAGAAGAAGAAGAATGAAAAGAAGAAGAATGAAAAGAAGAAGAATGAAAAGAAGAATGAAAAGAAGAAGAAGAATGAAAAGAAGAAGAAGAAGAATGAAAAGAAGAATGAGAAGAAGAATGAAAAGAAGAATTAAAAGAAGAATGAGAAGAATGAAAAGAAGAATGAAAAGAAGAAGAAGAAGAATGAAAAGAAGATTGAAAAGAAGAAGAAGAATGAAAAGAAGAAGAAGAAGAATGAAAAGAAGATTGAAAAGAAGAAGAAGAAGAAGAATGAAAAGAAGAAGAAGAAGAAGAATGAAAAGAAGAATGAAAAGAAGAAGAAGAATGAAAAGAAGAAGAAGAATGAAAAGAAGAATGAAAAGAAGAAGAAGAATGAAAAGAAGAAGAATTCCAGTACAGCAAAAAGTGTATCTGCAGAGAGCTCCGCTATTTCTGACAGTTCTCTGACAGTTCCTTCACATTTACAGCGGTTGAAACATTGTATCTATTTATTTCCGAATAAAAACATCTGTATCCTAAATGGAAACAAATAGATACAATGTTTCAACCACTGTAAATGAACTGTCAGAACTGTCAGAGAACTGTCAGAAATAGCGGAGCTCTCTGCAGTGACACTTTTGCCGGCTGATCGGGAAAAATTTGATTCGTGCATCCGAAGTTTGCTAAAATTCGGATTCGATGCGAATCAAATTTTTCCTAATATTCGAAACGAATTCCACTTCGCCAAGTTCGATTCGCTCATCTCTATTCATAACTTACACATATTGAGAGAAAAAAAATGTTTTATTGATTATATTATTATTATACAGGATTTATATAGCGCCAACAGTATGGAAGGAATATGAGGGCCCTGCTCGTGGAGCTTACAATCTAAAGGAAGGGGATGGTGATACAAAAGGTGATAGCTGCACGGATGATCTGGTGGAGATGATTATATAGATTGAATGTCTGCTAGAGGTAACATCCTTGTAGATACAGTTAAAGTCCCAAGTCCTACTTTCACCCTTAATTAGGTGGTTCTTTGCTGTATAAACCTTACCAAAAAAGTTTGTTAAGGGTGAGATAGGAATGCTGTTCTGGAAGATTCCCAGAAAAAATAATGAAGACTTACTTGCATCTTCCAAGCCAATTCACATTTTTTTTTTAGCACATAACTTACTTAATTAAAGGAGTAGATGTGTGTAAAAATCCTCTTTTTGAAAGGCCAATAGGTGTTGAAGAAGGCTTTGACATGGTAATATCTAATGAAGTTATGGACAATCATCCAGAAGGATTTGCCTCAGAGCTGCTTGATGGGGCCCCTGGCCCTCTTTGTCCAAGAGGTAACTCCTATCCTGGTAGAATTTACAGATTCTGTTGGAAATAACTTTTCATTTTATATCAGGAGAAAGACAAGTGGCTAATTTAATCTTCGAGAATGTTTGGAAATCTGATTCCCATTGTTAAAGCTCTGAACTGAACTAAAAGGCTAAAACCTTGCTATGATTTTTAGTGACTTCTAGATACCTCAGAACGAAAAAAATCACATCATGGGAATTAAAAAGCAATTCTAGGCAGTAAATGAAACTCAGTCAGTGCACACAATATTACCATGAACATATAGCCATGAACATGATTTATTTCAGTGTTTTCTATTTTCACTTGAAGATATATTAGTAGTTGAAGCTACAGTATTGTTGATTGCCTAGAATAATGAAGTCTCTGTAGAACATTAAACAGAAAGTTATTGGAAAATATATAATGCCGAATGACAGAACATTTGTTTAGAATTCCTAAGCAATCAGTAGTGAATCTTACAGACCCAAAGTATCCATCTTTAATCAATAAATACACCTAAGCATTTTCTCTGTTTCTTCATGTAAATAATTACTGCTTACACTAAACATGCTAACTTATGATTACTTGCACTGTCAATATGGTATCAAACACATTCACCCTTCTTGCAATGATCATCCTGGCTAGGAGTTCAAACCCTGACCATGATACCCATCCTGATCATTATTTTGCTAAAAAGAGAAAAAAGTAATTCTACTCAAAATAGAAATTTCATGATTGCCAGGTACAAATTATTAACCATGTGACAGTTTCTTATATCTTGCAGTACTTTTTTGGGTGAGATCTGTGTTCTTGTGTAGACATTAAGAGGAGTTCAATTCTCACTGCAATATTTTATTAAGAGGGACGCCACTGTCATTGCAATATTTAATTTTGATTGGCTCTGCTCTCACTGCAATACTCTTAAAAGGAGTTGAAGCTTTACCAAAAAAGATCAGTAACCATGCCTTGTTCTGCACTGTATCTCTGTGTGGGAAAGCTAAAAATATGTCACCAGCACAGCGAGGACTCTCCATACATGTCCAAAGCTTTATTCAGCGGTCACAGCATTATAACATAGGTAACATTTCGGAGCCATGCAGGGCCCAGTCATCAGGAAAGTGATTAAGGGGAGCTGCTCGGCTCTGAAGCATTGACTGTGTTAATATGCTGTGACCACTGAATAAAGCTTTGGACCCATTGGAGCATCCTTAGTGTGCTGGTGACATTTTTTAAGCTTTGAATGTCTATGGTTTCCAGCCGATGGTTGCTGGAGCACCAACTGACACCTAACAGCCAATTACAGGAACGTGTACATTGGGAATATTACGATTATATCTGTGTGGGAAAAGGGATGAATGCATCTTGGTAGAGGCATGTCTTTGCTTCTCCATGTAGGAACCTACAGCAAGGGGAGTGTGCAGCACCATAGTGATATCACCAAATATCTCCAATACCAGGAAGTACATTATTATTTTTCAGGAGCAATTTAAGATAAAATGTACATTTTTAGGGTATTAAACAGGCACAATTACCACTTCTAGATGTTCTCTATGACATAGAAAAGTTTTTTAGTTCAGTTTTCACTTTGAGTTATTTTAGGAAACACAATAGGAGGTGCTGGAACATGCAATGTTGGACAGGAACCCACACAACTACTCAAGCATAGATAACAATTATGTTAATGTTGCATGTCTCAATCTTTCCAAAACTGAGCTCTTATTATTCCCCCCAGCCCGTGCCCCTCCCCTGACTTCTCCATCAAGATCAATAACACAATCATCAGTCCCTCCCCTCATGCTAGGGTACTAGGTGTAATCCTAGACTCCCATCTGTCTTTTCAGCCCCAAATCCAATCACTGTCCAAATCTTGTAGACTTCACCTCTCCAAGACTCGGCCATTCCTAACCACAGAAACCATTAAGCAACGTATTCTCTCCCTTGTTATATCTCGCCTTGACTATTGTAACTCCCTCCTCATTGGCCTACCTCATCACAACGTATAAAGCCATTTATAACTCTGCCCCAAATTACATCACCAATCTTGTCTCTAATTATCACCCAAACCATACTCTCCGCTCCTCGCAAGACCTCCTACTCTCTAGCTCCCTTGTCTCCTCCCATGCTCGTCTCCAGGACTTCTCCAGAGCTTCCCCCATTCTCTGGAACTCTCTACCCCAATTTATTAGACTATCGCCTACTCTGTTCACTTTTAGGCAATCTCTGAAAACCTCTCTCTTCAGGGAAGCCTATCCTGCCCTCAGCTAATACTGGAATCTTCCACTTTTCCAACCAGTCCATCCCCCACAGTTACTACCTTTTGTACCACTAGCCCCTCCCTCCTAGATTGTAAGCTCCAAGGAGCAGGGCCCTCCTATCCCTCTTGTATTGAACTGTATTGTTGCTGTATTGTCTCCCGTTATATTGTAAAGCACTGAGCAAACTGTTGGCGCTATATAAATCCTGTGTAATAATGTTAATGTATTCATGGCATACTGAAAGCAATAAGGTGCTAGCTAACCCAACCAGACTCCTTATGTAGTCAAAATATCACTTTTGGGTGGAATGGCCCTTCAAGTTATTTTATTACTGGTGTTAAGAACTTTCAGTGCAAAAGGGGCCTGTTAGTTAACTCGTATTTATGAAAATATAGCTAGCAATGTGCAGTTAGCTTAGATTGCTACAGAAAAGTCTGCATTTCATGGGAAGCCTAACCACTGTGTAGCACTGCTCTGCCTCATCCATCCATCCTGCACGGATCCATCTGCATCCTGCTCTGGTCTGGTCCTCCCCAGTCCTGCTACTTCACCAAAGGGATCCCAGGCCCTCTTACCCCACCGCACTCCTGTGACTGCTGTCTCACTCTCAGCGGTTCCCGAGCTGGCGTTGTACAAGAGGTCTGCCTCTTCACGTCAGGCTCACTACTAAGGTACGTGACAGACACTTTATAAATATAATAAAAGGTGTAACTACCAGCTGCAATGAGGTTCCAGGGGATATATAGATAACCACAGTATGGACATCTCCAACAACTTTTCTGACCAGCAATGAGACATGAGCACAGAACAACAAATAAAGGAGCCCTCCCTACCCTGTGGAAAGCAATAGAGTCACAAGCCCAGGAACAGTTAAACTCGAAATTCACTTTAATGTTGGAATAAAAGCGAAACATGTAGGAATACCAGATTGATACATCACCAAGTTAGTGTAGAGGAAAAACATATTCCCAGAAGCTGGAGGATGACACATGATCCTCTCTTGACTCTATTGACTTTCACAGGGTTGGGAGTGCTCCTTTATTTGTTGTTTTATAAATATAATGGTGACCCAAAACATTTTACAAAATAGCTGGAGTTTTAAAAAGCAAAACTGGTTTGTACAGTTTATCTCCTTTCCATTACTTGCACCTTATTTTCCTCATGGAAGAAATTGTAACCGCCAAACACAAATGTCAATAACTAATCATAAAGATGGAAAGAGGAAGACATGAGATAATGGTTGCCTTCTTTCATTATTATTTTTCACTTAGAATAGTTCACTGATTTCACTCACAAATTATTATTGATAAAAACATGAAACAATATCCTGTTTCAATCCACAGAATTAGGAATGAAGCAATTAGTTGGTTGCCAAAATTACTTCCACAGTCACAACCTGCAATTAAATAATAGTTTTTTAAAGATGCAACTTCATCTTTTGAAGTATAGACTTTATAATGCAGGGAATGATATAGAAAAGTAAAATATAAAATGTATGTACATATAGATTTATTACTGTTTAATAATTTTCTGAATATCGTATAAATGTCAATGCTTTTTTTGTACACCTATAAATAATATTCTCTTCACACTAAAGACAGACTGCCATTTTAAAAATACACAACAGAAGCTCTTGTCAGCAATACTGGCATTTTAGGTGATGCTTGCTGCAAATGGTCTGGCACTTGTGTATCCTGGAACGTCTAGCAGTTCTTTCTAATGGCAGTTGAGGTCAGGTGCATTCTGTCAATGTTCTCTGTGGCACAATCTAAAAACATAGTGTTTATGCATAATGGTTACATGGGAGATTCCAGTGATATGTCTGAAGTCATCTGGATTTTCTGTGGACCCTGGTGACTGATTCATCTCTATTCTCCTTTTGTTGGAGCAGTAGAAATCTATTTCTTGCTGTTACTGACAATGGCAGAGAACAAAACACAACTACAAATTATCTTTTCTGCAAAGATGCATGGAGGAAAGTTATCAGTGTAATACACAAGACCAATGTACAATATATTAGGCTTCTAGACATTTTCACAAATTTAGAAGACTTTAGAAAAAGCGATCAATGATTTAGTTCCTCCACCTCAAACTTGCTCATCATTGTCTTTATGGACCTTGCTTTGTGAACTGGTGCTCAGTCATGTTGGAACAGGAAGAGACCATCCTCAAACTGTTCCCATAAAACAGAACAGTACTTGCCTGACTGCATTGTACCAAGTGTAAAGTTTGGTGGAGGGATTATGGTATGGGGTTGTTTTTCAGGGGTTGAGCTTGGCCCCTTAGCTCCAGTGAAGGGAACTCTTAAGTCATCAGCACACCAAGATACTGTGGATATTTTCATGCTCCCAATTTGTGGGAACAGTTTGGGGATGGCCTCTTCATGTTCCAACATGTCTGCACACCAGTGCACAAACCAAGGTCCATAAAGACATGGATGGGCGAGTATACGGTGTAGGAACTTGGATGGCCTGCACCTCAATCAGACAGAACACCTTTGGGATGAATTAGAGAGGAGACTGCAAGCCAACACCAGTGCCTGACCTCACAAATGCGGTTTTGGAAGAATGGTCAAACATTCCCATAGACACACTCCTAAACCTTGTGGATAGCCTTCCCAGAAGAGTTGAAGCTGTTATACCTGCAAAGGGTGGGCCAACTCAATATTGAACCCTACAGACTAAGACTGGGATGCCATTAAATTCATGTGCGTGTAAAGGTAGGCGTCCCAATACTTTTGACAATATAAGGTACATATATCTTGTATCTGTGCCGAGACTTTACTGTACCTGTACTGCACCTATACTGTAGGCAGGTTAACTGAGACAGCTCAAAGGACTGTCTCTCCTATAATAATTATTCTGCAAGCCCCCGTTTGTTCCCCTACTCCTTACTGTTAATCACTTTGCATGCTAAATTTTGGTATGACCATTGTTAATCCATTTTATACTTGCCTAGTTACAAACCATATTGGATGACAATATATTAAGTTTGCCTTTACTACCTGGTTTTGGGCATGTTATAGCACTACTACTGGGTATTAAGTATTACATTCAGTGATTTCCTGTGATATTATATGTTTGCACCTTCAACCTGGTATGTTAGAAGGGCTGAGCTTTTTTGGAAAGGGTCAAAGCAAAGAACAGAGGAGCCATCCTAATCAGTGTCTCCTGTGGGGGTAGCACTACATTTACTTTTATTATAACATTAGGTGCAGGTCTGGGAACCTAGCTCCCCCAATTATACTTACAGCACTGGTGCAGCACCAACAAAGAAAATATAGAAATCTGGAGCCATCCCTGCATTTGGCTGAAAGCTAACTTAATTCCACAAAAAAATGCAGATGTATCAGGGGGAAATGCTGAAATCCCAGGATGTGGTTGAACAGCTCATTGGGGTATTATGGCAAACCTGTTACATTTGCTCTGTGAGGCCAAGCCATAGGTTTGTTTTTGGGGAAAAAAAATATTTCACTTGCATATTCATATCCATAACTTGAACTGTTATGTTTTATGAGTAACTTAAAGTGTGTTTTGGAATATTTTGTAATGCATTTGTAGGAATAACCAAATATATACAGTGCATCTATAATGCCCATTCCTAGAGCATAGTTTAGATGTTACAAACAAACCTGTTAAACCCTTCTTATGTGACTAAAGATAATTGCAATAAATGTACCTATGAAAACACCCTTATTTAATGTAGTCAAACATGGTAAATGGAAAGCTGTAATAGAATGATATTCAATACTTTATTCTCAAAGGATAATAAAATAAAAACAGTTTGCAACAATATACATTCCACCAAAAGCATAGATGAAATTATTGTATTTGAAAAACATACTACTATACCTGCTACAGGTATGGATATTTCTTAGCCCAACCCCCCCCCAATTACTCCACCCAAAAGGGGAAGTTACATTTGTTGGCATCCTCCCCCCTCCACTGCCACTTTTTTGGTAGGAATTGGTACCTGACTTTGACAAGTACCCACTCCCAATTCCAGCTGTTTGCCGCAACAGTTTCTGGCCCCTCCTCCTCCCCCCCCCATAGCCTTCTGGGACACATTACAGGTTCAAGAGGAGAGCGGGACCAATCACAAAACGCAGCGCCACTCATGCATTCACAGTAGGTAAGCTGCAAGGCTTCACTGCTGACCTGCTTTTGAAACCTATTAAGGAAATATTTATATTTGTAACTGCTGACTTTTTTTTTTAAACTGGAACTCCACTTTAGGGTCCACAAATCAACCTGATATTTCCATTTATATGAAAAAACATAGACTGATTCTGCTGTAGCTGTTGAAAAATAAATCCATATGAATATACTGTATAAATATTCAACCCAGTGATGTTGTCTATTTTAAGAATGCATTAAATACAGTAAATGTTCACTTGATACAATGTCCTTATACTGTATTCTTGTAGCCCTGGCTGGTGCCCTTTTAGGTTGCAGGAGCAGCACAGCATGGGCATCATTTTTATTTTTGAATGAAATCTTTATTTATACTTTTAAATTAAGAAAACAGAGCATTTGAGACATGTCATTGAATTAGGCCAGTGATGGTGAACCTTTGAGACCGAGTGCCCAAACAGCAACCCAAAACCTACTTATTTATTGCAAAGTGCCAACACTGCAATTAAACCTGAATACTGAGGTTTTAGTTTAGAAAAAATAACCCAAATATTAACATCTTTTGTCTTAAAAGAAAAACACAATACCAGAGCTTCCACTGACCACCAGCACAAGGGGGGCAAAGTTCCACTGACCACCAGCACAAGGGGCAAAGTTCCACTGACCTCCAGCAAAAGCTAAAATCTTGTGTTAATAAAAATGAATGTATTAAAACTCACAGCCAGTCCAATATATATATCTTTGGCTTCACACTGACCGGCCATGCGAAAGCTCGGATGAGTTGTGGCTAATGAGTCGTGGCCCATGAGGTCATCGCCTGGTGCCACTACTCCTTTCCGAGCATTTGCATGGCCCCTATGTGCATTGTTATATGATGCTTGGTTGCTGGGGTGATGCTTGGGTGACTTGGCTCACGTGTCGACCGAAAGGGCTCTGCTTGCCCACTGTGGCACGAATGCCATAGATTCGCCACCACTGAATTAGGCCATCCAGTACAAGATAAAATAGGTGTTCACTAACCCACATCCCTAGCATGATCATATCTCCCAGGGTATCCCAGAAGAACAACTTCAATTACAAGCATAATGTATTGGACACCAGGGCCATAAGGTACAGTAAGTGGTAAACAACAGTGAAAAAGCCCAGACTACAAGCCTAATTAAATCTCCTAGAACCACAAATATGCTCAACAGAGTATAAACCAAGAAGTGATAAAAAACCAAGAACAGGGAGAAGGGGACAGAGAGAGAGAGAGCAGAGGAAGAATGAAAATAACTTACACCCCCAATGATGGACAATATGATCATGATAACAGTTTGTACATGTCAAATGTAGTGAAATCTTTACATAGTGCCCAAATTTTGTAGAATTATGAAAATATATTGAGACACTGATACCACTTTACCTGTATATCTTGAACTCTCAACAGCCAGTAGCCCAGGCATAATTTAGCAGATCCATGGCCTGGTGGTGTCTATCCCTGGTGGTGTTGGACAGATGAAGAAGGGAGAGGACATGATTGGTTAAAAGGACAGCCAAGGGGACTTAAGTCAGGCGAACTCCAGTGACAGAAATACAGGCAGGAATTGAGCAGGCTGCTGAGGGGTAAGAGACCGACAAGGAAAGATGGAAAGCGACTGGTCAGGGTAACTCAGTTCCTTCTGTGTCAACACTGTCTATAAAGGTTTGAAAGCAATACTGTTGGGTGGGTCCCAGGGGCGGACTGACCATTTGGAAACTCGGGCACTGCCCGAGGGCCCTGGGTCAGTAGGGGGCCCCATGAGATGCCCCTGGTACCTTTTTCATAGGCTTTTTTGAGTTTGGGCAAGGACACAGGGGCCCCATGATTCCCTATTGCCCGGGGGCCCCATGAGTTGTCAGTCCGCCTCTGGGTGAGGGCAAAAAGTCCTGCTCTCTGCAGGTTTCTATAGTTAACATTGCCGTAGGGTATGCAATCCCAACTTTTGTAAACATTAACAATTTATCCAGGCAGAAAGTATTAATAGTCTTAGAAAACTCATAAAAAGTATGCTTTCTGTGTGAAAAAATTTTATGGGCTCATCTGCCTTGTAATAATACTTGTCTTTTTACAGAGATCTGAAGAACAATGAAATTTCTTGGAGCATTGAAGATATGAATGGAGCATTTTCTGGACTAGAAAAACTGAAAAGGCTGTAAGTTAAAAATGTATCACTAATGATGGCATTATAACATAGAATGGAAGCCATCATAGCTATTAATGGTTATGAATTGCAGGTCAGGTGAGGCCGCAGGGGTGGACTGACCATTTGGAAACTCGGGCACTGCCCGAGGGCCCGGGGTCAGTAGGGGGCCCCATGAGATGCCCCTGGTACCTTTTTCATAGGCTTTTTTGAGTTTGGGCAAGGACACAGGGGTTTCATGATTCCCGGGGGGGCCCCGTGAAATTTCAGTCCGCCCCTGGGGAGAAGAAAGAAAAAACAAAAGAAGAAGAGAAGGGAGGAGAGAAAATAGAGGAACCATGTCTCCTCTTCCACTCTATGCCTAGGGACTCTCCTCCCTACCTCTCTACCCCCACTCTCCGACTTTATCCACCAACCTCCCTCTGCTACACCCTGTCTCCCTACTTCTTCTTCCTATTTACCCCCTGCCATTTTCATACCCCCTGCCCCCCACTCACATTAAGTCTCTCTGACCACCCTTCAAGTTTTATTTTTTGTAAATCAAGTTTCTCACAGAAGTCACTAAAGTCCTCAGGGAACCTCAATCTTGCTGATTTCCCATCTTTACAGTCAACCAAGCATGCTGGAAAGCCCCAATTATAACGGTCTTTTTTCTCTCTCATCTCTCAGCTGTCAGGGTAACTCAGTTCCTTCTGTGTAGTCAGCACTGTCTATAAAGGTTTGAAAGCAAATACTGTTGGGTGGGTCCCAGGGGCGGACTGACCATTTGGAAACTCGGGCACTGCCCGAGGGCCCTGGGTCAGTAGGGGGCCCCATTAGATGCCCCTGGTACCTTTTTCATAGACTTTTTTGAGTTTGGGCAAGGACACAGGGACCCCATGATCCCCTATTGCCCGGGGGCCCCATGAGTTGTCAGTGCGCTCCTGGTGGGTCCTGATGTACAGGAGACACATTGTCTTATTGCTAATAGTGGAATTGAGACATTGAGCAAATATGGTTGAGTCAAATAATAAATTCCTTCTGTTGCTTAGGCCTTAACTGGCTGCCCTGAAGCTGTCTGTGAACATTGTGCTGTTCAGTAACACCATTTACAACTTTAAAACATTCCCCAAAGCCTGTAATTCAAAGGATTTGTATATCTGCAATGTAGCCATTGAAGCCACAAGGAGCAGGCCCTCTCCCTGTTCTGTTAATTTTTTAAAATTTTGCTATTGGTGCACATCTCCCCCTTGTCAGTGCCAGCTTCCTATGCTTCTTTTTACAATAGTTTGTTTATTATTCAAAAAAAAACATTTGAATATGAAATCCCCCCCCCCCACACATGGACTATAACTGGGTTTTGGGAAAAGCTCACATTTTGTTTAGCATTCTGTAAAAATGAAACCTAGACTGATTTGCTCAGGAACCACAAAGTGTCTTCTGAGAGATGAGAAAGGTTTTTTTCTTTAAAATAGTCAAAATCCTTCAGTAACACCCACTTTTCACCATGCCCATAAATAATACATGCTTTGTGTAGCAGAACAATTTCTTTAGTCTACAAAAACTTGTCACTACCATGAAAGGGCCACTTGATTCTACTTTCCCCAAGGCCAAAGGCTTCTAGTCCTGCTTGCATAGTCAAAAGTAAACTGCACTAAGAAGGGTGCTTAATGTCTATAGTCATTGCCCACCCATGTATAGTATATGAACTGTACAAATGTTAAGCAGTTTTACAAGCAGCTTCCTATTGAAATTGTAGTCTTCTGCAGTAAGTAATCTGTGCAGTACCCAGCATCATAGGACATTTTAAAACCAACAGATTTTCTCTAAAAACTCAAGAATTTCTTTTTCTTTTATTACAAATCTCATCATCGTTTACATGAGGGATTCACAGCTGCTGTTTTATTGACATTTTTCCCACTTTATAAACTGCTACAAATATAGAAATCTTCCATATGGACAAACCCTTTTTTTTATCTTTTTCTTAAATTTTCCAGTACAAAAATATAACAACCCATTAAAATTCACAATCAGCAGTACAATCACATAAATCTCTTTTACAACTTCTTGTCTCCCACCCTTCCTCCCACTACCCCCTCCAAACAACCCCTGTCCAGGTCTAATTAACTAATTTATTACTCCTCTTATATTTATCTATCATTATCTATGTCTCTTTCCTTCTCACACCCACTTTTACTTTCAGGTTCTCCATCATGCTCTCTCCAGGCTTTTTCTCCCTGAACTTCCAGCCAGTTCCAAGTATCTCTTAGATGTTTTAAATTCTTACCAGCAACCCCACATTTTCCTGAGTACTTCCATTTTATCTTCCTCCTAATGACACAGCTCCTCCATCCTAAAAATGTTTTCCACTCTATTTAACCAATCAATTATTCTTGGTGGCTTGTCAAAACCTGGGGATCAGACCCTTGGCCACAATAATTAAATGGTATAATAATAGTTTTTACACTGTTTGCCTACAAACTCAAAATAAAATACACTTCCATGGGTCCATTTGTATAGTAGTCCCACTAATTTCCTGGATACCATGATTCCAAAAATCCTGTATTTTTGGGCAATCCCACCACATGGGTGTCATTGTATCCTTTTTCCCACAACTTCTCTAACATAAAGGTTAAACAGCAGCTTGCTGCTTATGTGCCACACTCTGTGTAATATACCATCTCATCAAGCAATTATAGTTCCTTTCTACTGTGCTCATATTTGTCACCTCATGTGTTAATTTAAATATTTTATCCTTTTTTGTTCCTTCAGTTTTGTTCTAAGCTCCCCTTCCCATTTTTCCAAGAATCCGGGAGGATCAGATCCCTCCATATCTATGAGGATCTTATATATTCTAGAGGTGGCTTGTTTTGGAGCTGTATTAACATTCAGCTTATTTTTCAAATGGATATAAATCCTCCTCAGTCCTCAGTGGATGAGGGAGTGATGAAACAAAATGTCCTAATTGTCCATATCGCCACTCATCTAATGTGTAAATAAATCGCTTTTTTCCCTTAGCTCTTGGAATGTGTGTAAATTTCCCAAAATCAAAATGTCCTTCAAAATGAGCATTTGTATCTTTAATCCATTTACCAAAAATGATATCCCTCCCTGGAGGGAAATACTCCATACCCACCAAAGGAATCAGTGCAGAATGATATTTGCATCCTCTCTGCTTATACATTCTATTCCAAACATTTAACTTTTTTTGTTAAAAGACTAATATTCTCATCTAGTTTTCGAAATGTATGTGGTATCCATACAATCTTCCCTAACTGTGCCTTAGTGTTCCTTCCATATTTACCCATCCTTTACCTAGTGAATTAAATGTCCAATCTACTATTCATGTTAATAATACCGCTAAATAATATTTCCTAAAATTAGGCAAGCCCAATCCACCATTCCTTTTCACCCTACACTATACAACATATCTAATTCTCTGTTTCTTATTAGCCCATATAAACCTAAGTATCAATTTCTTTATTACCCCGAAAAAAGACCCTGGCAGGCTTATTTGGAGCATATGAAACTTGTAAAGAATTTTTGGGACTATCACCACCTTTTGAGAGTCTCCCCAGCTCATCCTTTATTTCATTTATTAAAGGGGATGTCATTTGCCTGGTATAAGCTTTTTATTGAGGGCATTAATTTTATTCCCAGGTAGCCTATCTCCTTTTCATTCACTCTCCCCTCCAGGGTGAAGCTAATGTTTTTTGAAAACCCGATTGCTACTCCTTTAACCCTTTTAACTGGGGAATCAGCATAATACCATGTTGGATAGTACTTTGAGTATAACTTAACATTTGTATCATAAGTTATGGGTGTCTCTTGTAGAAACACTACGTCTATGAAGTGTTGGTATATTTCCCAAATAATCTTATGTGTTTTTATCTTCTCGGGGAGTTTAATCTTCTCACATTATAAGTCATGAACTTCATCAAACTCATTTGTAATATTCCTTCTCTATCTTATCAATTTTCCCACACCAGGGACACAGATATAGACAACTCAAGAACTGGACCTTCCCCCCCCCCCAACTAACTCCCCCCACCTCTTACCCTCTCCTCCGCACTCCCCCGATGACCCCCCCATCCCTCCACCCTCTCCCTCCCCAAACCCCCCTCCCCTAAAACCCTCATGGCCTACAAAATGCCCTGGAATCTGTTGTGCATCATTTCCACTAGGGATTTCTAATATGTGGTGAGGCTCAAAGCACACACGTCCACTCCAATCCCTAGTTCATGACATTAGTTAGATTGGAGTCTGACAGCATGTCTAGCCTCTGGGCTGTCTGCCTGAATTAAATTTTCTTTATCTCTCCCTCTATGCCAACGATCAGCACACCTAGGCAGAAAGGTACCAAGAGCAGGGGAAACCATGGCAAGACTGGGAAAGGGTCGGGGAATGTCGGAGGGGGGAGAAGCAGGGGTGGACTAACCATTTGGAAACTTGGGCACTGCTCGAGCGCCCGGGGTCAGAAGGGGGCCCCATGAGATGCCCCTGGTACCTTTTTCATAGGCTTTTTTGAGTTTGGGCAAGGACACAGGGGCTTCATGATCCCCTATTGCCCGGGGGCCCCATGAGTTGTCAGTCCGCCCCTGGGGAGAAGAAAAAAAACAAAAAGAAGAGAAGGGAGGAGAGAAAATAGAGGAACCATGTCTCCTCTTCCACCCTATGCCTAGGGACTCTCCTCCCTACCCCTCTATCCCCATTCTCCAACTTTATCCACCAACCTCCCTCTGCTACACCCTTTCTCCCTACTTCTTCTTCGTAGTTACCCGCTGCCATTTTCATACCCCCTGCCCCCCGCTCACATTAAGTCTCTCTGACCACCCTTCAAGTTTTATTTTTTGTATAAGTCAAGTTTCTCACAGAAGTCACTAAAGTCCTAAGGGAACCTCAATCTTGCTGATTTCCCATCTTTCCAGCCAATCAAGCATGCTGGAAAGCCCCAATTATAACGGTCTTTTTTCTCTCTCATATGTTCCAGTAATGGTTTCAAGGATCTTCTTCTTGCCAGTATCTCTGGAGAGATGTCAACAAAAACATGCAATTTTGTTTCCTCATACTTTATATCAGTAGAGTCGCGCTGACTTTTCCATATTCTTTCCCTATCTGTGAAATGATGGAATCGAACTATCACATCTCTAGGACTGTGTGCTGCTACTCCTGAAGGATGTCTAATCCTGTGTATTCTCTCAATTTGCAATTTTTCTGATGCTGGTTTTCCCAATATTGAGTTACATACTCTCTTTATTTTCTCCTCTAGATCCTATGTCTGATCTTCTTCTAGGAGGCCCCAGATTCTTAAGTTCTTTCTTCTATCATGGTTCTCATGGTCCTCTAACTTATATGATAACTTTCTCTGTTCTCTACGCATCTCCTCCACCTGCGTCTTCAATTTATTAATCAGTATGTACTTCCATTCTCTCTTTTATCTCTTCCATTCACGTTAGTATCCATCCCAGGTCATTGCGTAGTACTCCCATTTCATTTTTCAGACACTTCTCCATTTTTGCAAACATTTCCACCATGTCAATTTTTGTTGGTATTTTTTAACATGACTTACTGTTCTGTGAAGCTCTGTTCCATGATGCTTTCCACGCTTATTGATTTGTTAATCAGGTTCTCTTCCAGGACTAAACTGACAGTCTGGAATGGTCACCATCAAACTTTCTGACTCCTACTTGTTGTTTTTCCTGAATTCCTGATTCTCTGGACATTTCTCCTGCAGGGGCATATAATTTTTAATTGTTGTAGCCTTCACATTCGGTTGGGGGTTTTTAAGCCCCCTCCTTTAGCTTGTTTGCCCTTCATTCCTAGTTCAGCTCACTTATTACTTTTCTTGTTATCTCAGGATACCTGTGACTATCAGCTTGCTAATCTCCTGTTCATCTCCACACTGGTTCTCTGTTATACAAATGTCCCCCCAGGGAAAGTCCTTTAACTGCCCCTTCTATCAATTTTTCAATTAACTTAGCAGCAAGTGCTAAGATCCACCATCGATCTAAGAGAGCCCCCCAAAGTTAGTCCTCTGTCTCCCCCATCAGCTCAGACGCATTTAAATATGATTTATCACAAAAACATAGGCATCAGATATGACAACAGATTAAAAGTCCTGCCATTACCCACGGCGACTCACCATCACCTTCTGTGCCCACCATTCAAGACTCATCAGTCTCTATTCACTCCACATCTGACTTCCGAATACATCTATGGGGGGACTGTGTGCATTACTGGAGATCCAGGGGGTTTCTAGATCACTTATGCTTGGTGTCTCCTCCCAAGGGGGGTATCCTTCCCACACTCAGGCTATTCTCCATCCGTAGAGCCTCCCTGCTTTCCCAGACCCTTCCGACTTCCCTGCAGTATGGGAGGTCCTCTCCTGCCTTGTTGCCAAGCCTCCTTCTCCTCCTCTTGTTCCTCCGGGTTCCCTTACAGCCGCCTCCCACAGGTCCTCCGGCCGCTCAGTGGATCCAACTCCAGGGAGGTCCTCTGCTCCCACCAGCAACCACCAGGACCATCTGACCCACACTGGCCACCTCACATTTCCCAACTGCTAGGGCTCTGCTGGTTGGTACTGGTTATTCCAGGGTACTCAGACTCAGGGTAGTCAGGGACAGGGATGCCTTCAGACACCATTCGAACATGGCGGGCGCCCGGAGCACACACTGCTCACAGCGCCATGCATAGGTCCCTCCCCTGGACAAACCCTTTTTATAGTTATATTTTATTCATGTGTCATTCTCATCTTTACCATACAAAAAATATTGCTGATTCAATCCGTACTAGCTTAGCCACAATTTAAACCTGTTTTACCTCACTTAAATTCAGCCTGAGAAGGTGCACACTAGAAAAATAAGAATTACCAGACAGCAAAGAAATGAGACAGACAGTGGTATGCTGCATCCACAGGCTTTCTGAACTGGGACTTCCTTTAATAGACTTTTATGGAAACTGTCCTTAGTGGCCAAGAAGGTGACAAAACATTAACATTAAAATGTAAAAACGTTACAGTCTATTTAGTATAATCAACTTCCTAAAGTGAACTTGCACTCAAAAGTTAAAATTTGCTATGTTTCAGGAAACACAAAGGTACAGTTAGGTCCACATATACTGTATTTTGTAAATCTTGGAGTATAGTACAAGACACAGTCAACATGTTCATACAACATGGGTTACAGCGTGTACCTTCATGTGAATGGACACTGGCAAGCTTTTGAAAACATGTCCCACTAACCCACTTAGTGAGTCTTCAGTTTTATAGCAAGTAATGCTGAGTAAAGAAAGGGAAGGAAGGGTGGCCTGTGTCCTGTAGTCCAGATATTGCATTTACAGGTAAGTCAAATTCCTTTTATCTCAATTGTACAGTGCAGGATACAGGAACATTCTGTTTCAATATTTTATTGGTTTTGTAAATTGGCATAAGACAACAAAAGCAAGTATCTAAATCGCCCATATAGGGGCTAAACAATGATCAGGTATTACAGAATAATCAGCATGGGTTACATGGTAGCCAACAACAAATATCTCTAAATCATAGGGATGATACCTGTAAGTAGTAAATGCAAAAAAGCCATATCACTAAAGCTTACTCACAGTCACTGCAGAGGTGGCCCTTTTCCTGCAGCCATCCCCATGGGATGGCAACTGTATGAACGAAAATAGAAAGGAACCAGAAAGGAGAGTAGAAGGGAATAAGAAAGGATCATAGTCAAGAGAAGAGAAAAAAAGGGGGGGGGGGGGGTTAGGAGAAAAAGAAGACATCTCAGGCTCGGAGGCTCTGAAGGTAGCAGTCAGATTAGACCTGAGCAGGCCAGTTGGAGTGTGGACAACTCATAGGTGATCCATGGTTCCCAGACCATGAGCAATTTGGAGTGTGAGTCATTTAGAATACTTGACATCTGCTTATGGAGCATCATAGCGGTTATGTGTGTCTTCACCTCTTGGAAGGCAATGTGCAGAGCTTCCATGCCTGGGCTATGGTCTGTTTGGCTGAAATAAAAAGATAAGTAGCCAGCTTCTGCTTGGGTGTGTATAGGCTGGGTATCAGACAATGCAATAGGGCCAACTTTGTGCCTTTATGGACCATCAGATAGAACAATGTTTGGAGCAGGCCAAAAACCCAAGACCAGAACCCCACCATTCTAGGGCAAGACCCCCAGATATGCAGGACCCCCCCCCCCCGTTGTCCATAATTACGAAAGCATCTGTCACTACACCTGGGGTAAGCATGTCCGAAGCAGGCAGGGACCAAGTACTACCTTAAAAGAACCTTATACACAGCCTCAAGTGTATTAGTGTTGAAAGAGCATTTGGCAACTGTTTTCCAAGCCTTACTCCACTCCTCCAGATCTATGGGGGACTGGAGGTGGTCCCACTCCCATTTAGACATATAAGAGAGGGATGCGGATGACGGGTGTGCCGAGGGCCCCGGAGGCATGCTGACACAAATGTTCAAAGAAAGTCATTTGATATGGGATCCAATGCTTTACCTAGAGGAAATGAAAGTATTCCTTTGCCAGAGACAGACATAATATTCATATATCATGGGATGTCTCCAAGCAATGAATTAGAAGGGTGGGCAACAAATAAGGAAATAGAACTGTGCTAACCAGCCTCCAAAACAACAGGATTCAAAAGACTCAAAAGCTGAAGATGGTTGGATGTCCACCTGGTAAAACTTTGAGAAAGTATGAACTTCTGTGGTAGCCTTACACAGTTGGGCTTCCAAGGCCTGGTGCCAAAATGCCCAGAAAACTCCCACTGATCTGGTAAAATGGACATTTAGCGATGCAGGAGAAGGTTTTTGCTTAAAGGCTAAGTTCACTTTTTTTTTCTAAATTCCAGCTCCCCTATTTACCAATATACCATTAATGTACTTCTTTTGCAGAAAAATAAAAGCTAATTATCCTACACAGCCCTTATCTCAATGTCCAGTTTGTTGTATAAAAAAAAAAACTTCTCCATTACTTCCCGGACAGACCTTAGGATGTGAAAACTGTTAAGAAACAGGAAGGAATACGCAAGCTGACCTGATTAGCTTACACCCTTCAGCTGCTTTCCCCTTCCAGGAGGTTACTCCCACACACCTCCTCAGGTGCACAGTTTTCCAATGCAATCAATCAGTGATCACTAAATATACAGCCATTTATTTATTTTTTCATTTTTACTTTCACCTTGTATAGATTGTTCATTTGGAAGAGTGTGCAGGAGATGAGCAATCAGATAATATCCTATGTAGATCAAAGCTGTAGTACTGAAAACAGAAGACGTTTGTCTGGGTTATGTAAATCTCACCATACACTATGCAATCTGACTGACAATCTTCTTTTGATCTACCATCAACTATGTAGTGCAAGGGCCTGGCTGATTGGATAAAGAGTGATTGGATAGATAGGTGTGTCCTATTATATAGTTGTGGTACATCAAAAAGAGTACAATCAGATTGTATTGTGTATGGCCACCTTTATACACCTAAAATGGACTAGTTGCACTTTGATTCCAATAACTGAACGGCACCCCAAAGCAAGACACACATTTTTCTACGTGAAAAATTTGTAACAAACGCATCAAAACACAAAGTAAAAAACGTGCAACATGCCAAAATGTCCCATGAGCTACTTATTGAAATCGATGGGCTATCATATGCGTGTCACAGGACCAGCAAAGGATGTAAAGGTGGCAGTGAGCAGTAGGTAGTGGGGGCAGTGAGCAGTATGCAGTGGGCCAGTATATAGTGGGGCAGTGAGCAGTATGCAGTGGGGTAGTGAACAGTTTGTAGTGGGGTAGTATGTAGTGGGGGAAGTAAGCAGTATATAGTGGGGGCAGTATGCAGTGGGGGCAGGGAGCAGTATGCAGTGGGGACAATGAACAGTATGTAGTAGGGACAGTATGCAGTGGGGACAGTGAGCAGTATGTAGTGGGGCAGTATGAAGTGCTGACAGTGAGTGTTAGGAATGGACTGGCCAGCAATGGTGGGACTCACCTGCCTTTTGATCTGCAGTACCAGGGCTGGCCAGCGGGTGCTCCCAGCAATCAGAGACTCAACCTTTCAGCCAGCTAACACCTGGAACTGATGATACTGGTGTATTTAAGGGATGGCCAGACTTGCAGACTCGGCCTTGGTGTTGTGTTTGTCCTGGGCCCTGTATCTGTCCTGCATCCTGTTTCTGTTCCTTTGCTGACTTCTGCTCTGATCCTGGCTTGTGACCCTGACCATCCCTCTGTCTGACCCTCTGTACTACGCTGCTTGCTACCTGTTCTGATCCCTGGCTTGTGACCCGGACCATCCCTCTGCCTGACCCTCTGTACTATGCTGCTTGCTACCTGCTGAACCTGGCCTGTGACCCCGACCATTCTCCGCTTGCTCCCCCTGTACCTACCTGCCCAATTGATATTGACCCGGCCTGCCTGACGACGCTTGCTTGTATATACTGTTATCTGTGGGTGGTTTGGTTTGGTTTGTTTGCACCGTATTATGTTTTAGTATTGCACTGCGTTTATGTTTGTACTGTTAGTGTTAATAAATTATATTGTTTATAACATATCTGAGGTCTGCGTTTCCCTGCTTCAGTCACACACCTCTGGTCATACCTGGGAGCCCTGACATTACACCAAGGCCAATCCTGACCAGAAGTGGCTGCACAGGGAAGCCATCTTGGCTTGTTGATGGGAAGGATGGATCTTGAGGAGGTTGAGTATTTATATCTGCTAGTGTTTGATGACAGGGAGTATGCTTATCAAACTCTGAAGGAGTATACCCGGGATGAATTGCTAGAATGTATACGGCTCGCTCATGTTCTAGTAGATCAGGGCACAGTGTTCTCTGAGGTGCAGCCATTGATTGAGGTTTGTGCAGAGTTGGTTTCATCTGGTTCCCCCGAATGCAGGGATGAATTTTTGCCACCATTTAGTGCAGACCAGGTAGAGTCCCTGGTGTGGTTATTAGAGGATGATGTGGGTTACTTTCTGGAGCGTTATTCCACATGTTCACCACAGACACTGAGAGATTGTATAAACGCAGTGCAGTCATTGACCAGACAGACTTTGTGTAAGCTCAGCTTTGTTCAACCCCTACTGCAGACATGGACAGATTTGTTGCACCCAGCCTCAGTCAGCTTACAAAGACCCAGTCCTGCTTCTAACTCTACTCCTGTATTCCCACCAGCTCCTCCAGTTACAGCCCAGTATACTTGGCTATCTACCGCATGTCAGTACCCTGTTCCCACTCGCTGCACCTATCCTGCCTTTAACCCTGTAAAAAAGCCCTCTGTAGCAACTGCTCCCTCTCCTGTTCCATCCTCCAGTTCTTCTCTGTCTCCAGCTGCTCCATTCGTTTGCAGACCTGCGTTTACTTGCAGTGCTCCAGTAGTTAAAACCAGAAAAAAGCGAAAATTCTTTCCAACCAATACCATCCTGCCAGTATCCAAACCGGTGAGCCTGCCTTCCGTGGTTCAGACTGATGCCTGTACGCAGCCTGAAGCCTCTACTCGGCCTGAAGCCTGTACTCGGCCTGATGCCTCTACTCGGCCTGAAGCCTCTACTCGGCCTGAAGCCTCTACTCGGCCTGAAGCCTCTACTCGGCCTGAAGCCTCTACTCGGCCTGATGCCTGTACTCGGCCTGATGCCTCTCTTCAGCCTGAAGCCTCTACTCGGCCTGATGCCTCTACTCGGCCTGAAGCCTCTACTCGGCCTAATGCCTCTACCCAGCATGATGAACTGATCCAGCCTGACGATCCTATTAGGCCAGTTGACTCGATGCCCGCCGTTGATCCAGATGATCCGGTACCTGATCCGGTGCCCGCTGTCGTGCCAATTGACTCAGAGCCCGCTGTCGTACCTGGTGACTCGGTGCCCACTGCCTTGCCAGATGACGCGGTGCCCGCTGGCAAGCCAAATGACCTGATGCCTGGTGACCTAGTGTCCGCTGTCATACCTGATGACCCGATGCCCGCTGTCGAGCCAGACAATCCGGTACCTGATGACCCGGTGCCCACTGTCGTGCCTGTTGACTCGGAGACCACTGCCTTGCCAGATGACGCGGTGCCCGCTGTCGAGCCAAATGACCTGATGCCTGGTGACCCAATGCCCGCTGTCCAGTCAGACGATCCAATGTCTGACCCAGTGCCCGCGGTCATACCAGTTGACTCGGAGCCCACTGCCTTGCCAGATGACGCGGTGCCCGCGGTCGAGCCAAATGACCTGATGCCTGGTGACCCGATGCCCGCTGTCCGGTCAGACGATCCAATGTCTGACCCAGTGCCCGCGGTCATACCAGTTGACTCGGAGCCCACTGCCTTGCCAGATGACGCGGTGCCCGCTGTCGAGCCAAATGACCTGATGCCTGGTGACCCGATGCCCGCTGTCCAGCCAGACCATCCAATGTCTGACCCAGTGCCTGCGGTCATACCAGTTGACTCGGAGCCCACTGTCGTGCCTGGTGTCTCAGTGCCCGCCGCTCCGCCTGGGGGCCCGAGACCTGTTGCTCTGCTTGGGGGTCCAGCGCCCGCCGCTCCGCCTGGGGATCCGGCGCCCGCTGCCCCGCCTGGGGGCCTGAGACCTGTCGCTCCACCTGAGGGCCCGAGACCTGTCGCTCCGCCTGGGGGTCCGGCACCTGCCACTCCGCTTGAGGGCCCGAGACCTGCCGCTCCGCCTGGGGGTCCGGCGCCTGCTGCTCCGCCTGAGGGCCCGAGACCTGTCGCTCCACCTGGGGGTCCGGCGCCCGCCGCTCCGCCTGAGGGCCCGAGATCTGTCGCTCCGCCTGGGGGTCCGGCGCCTGCCGCTCCGCCTGAGGGCCCGAGACCTGTCGCTCCGCCTGGGGGTCCGGCGCCTGCCGCTCCGCCTGAGGGCCCGAGACCTGTCGCTCCACCTGGGGGTCCGGCGCCCGCCGCTCCTCCTGAGGGCCCGAGACCTGTCGCTCCTCCTGGGGGTCCGGCGCCCGCCGCTCCGCCTGAGGGCCCGAGACCTGCCGCTCCGCCTGGGGGTCCGGCGCCTGCCGCTCCGCCTGAGGGCCCGAGACCTGTCGCTCCACCTGGGGGTCCGGCGCCCGCCGCTCTGCCTGAGGGCCCGAGACCTGTCGCTCCTCCTGGGGGTCCGGCGCCCGCCGCTCCGCCTGAGGGCCCGAGACCTGTCGCTCCGCCTGGGGGTCCGGCGCCTGCCGCTCCGCCTGAGGGCCCGAGACCTATCGCTCCGCCTGGGGGTCCGGCGCCCGCTGCTCCGCCTGAGGGCCCGAGACCTGTCGCTCCATCTGGAGGTCCGGCGCCCGCCGCTCCGCCTGAGGGCCCGAGACCTGTCGCTCCGCCTGGGGGTCCGGCGCCCGCCGCTCCGCCTGGGGGCACGATGCCCGTCGCCCCGCCTGGGGGCACGATGCCCGTCGCCCCGCCTGGGGGCCCGATGCCCGTCGCCCCGCCTGGGGGCCCGATGCCCGTCGCCCCTCCTGGGGGCCCGGTGCCCGTCGCCCCTCCTGGGGGCCCGGTGCCCGTCGCCCCTCCTGGGGGCCCGGTGCCCGTCGCTCCGCCCGGGGGCCCGGTGCCTGCCGCTCCGCCCGGTGCCTGCCGCTCCGCCCGGGGGCCCGGTGCCTGCCGCTCCGCCCGGGGGCCCGGTGCCTGCCGCTCCGCCCGGGGGCCCGGTGCCTGCCGCTCCGCCCGGGGGCCCGGTGCCTGCCGCTCCGCCCGGGGGCCCGGTGCCTGCCGCTCCGCCCGGGGGCCCGGTGCCTGTCGCCCCGCCCGGGGGCCCGGTGCCTGTCGCCCCGCCCGGGGGCCCGGTGCCTGCTGCTCCGCCCGGGGGCCCGGTGCCTGCTGCTCCGCCCGGGGGCCCGGTGCCTGCTGCTCCGCCCGGGGGCCCGGTGCCTGTAGCCCCGCCCGGGGGCCCGGTGCCTGCTGCTCCGCCTGGTGGCCCGCTGCCTGCTGCTTCGCCTGGTAATCCGATGTGCCTCTGCCCGGAGTCCTGCCCGATGTGCCTCTGCCCGGAGTCCTGCCCGATGTGCCTCTGCCCGGAGTCCTGCCCGATGTGCCTCTGCCCGATGTGCCTCTGCCCGATGTGCCTCTGCCCAGAGTCCTGCCCGATGTGCCTCTGCCCGGCGTGCCTCTGCTCGATGTGCCTCTGCCCGGAGTCCAGCCCGGTGTGCCGCTGCCCGGAGTTCTGCCCGGTGTGCCAGTCTTTGATATCCCGCCAGTTGCCAGACCCGGGCGGTGGAACATTTTGCCCAGCTAGGACTGTTTGGAGCGTCCTGAGGCCGCTCCTTGAGGGGGGGGTACTGTTAGGAATGGACTGGCCAGCAATGGTGGGACTCACCTGCCTTTTGATCTGCAGTACCAGGGCTGGCCAGCGGGTGCTCCCAGCAATCAGAGACTCAACCTTTCAGCCAGCTAACACCTGGAACTGATGATACTGGGGTATTTAAGGGATGGCCAGACTTGCAGACTCGGCCTTGGTGTTGTGTTTGTCCTGGGCCCTGTATCTGTCCTGCATCCTGTTTCTGTTCCTTTGCTGACTTCTCCTGCTCTGATCCTGGCTTGTGACCCTGACCATCCCTCTGTCTGACCCTCTGTACTACGCTGCTTGCTACCTGTTCTGATCCCTGGCTTGTGACCCGGACCATCCCTCTGCCTGACCCTCTGTACTATGCTGCTTGCTACCTGCTGAACCTGGCCTGTGACCCCGACCATTCTCCGCTTGCTCCCCCTGTACCTACCTGCCCAATTGATATTGACCCGGCCTGCCTGACGACGCTTGCTTGTATATACTGTTATCTGTGGGTGGTTTGGTTTGTTTGCACCGTATTATGTTTTAGTATTGCACTGCGTTTATGTTTGTACTGTTAGTGTTAATAAATTATATTGTTTATAACATATCTGAGGTCTGCGTTTCCCTGCTTCAGTCACACACCTCTGGTCATACCTGGGAGCCCTGACAGTGAGCAATATGTAGTGGGGGCAGTATGCAATGTGTTCAGTGGGCAGTATGTAGTGGGACATTGTGTAGTGGGGCAGTATGTAGTGGGGCTGTATGCATTGGGGGCAGTATTTTGAAAAGGGTGGCAATATGCTGTTGGCATACAATAAGCAGTATGTAGTGGGTCAGTATGCAGTGGGGGCAGTGAGCAGTATGCAGTGGGAACAGTGAGCAGTATGTCAGGATGCAGTGGGGGTAATATGCATTGGTGGCAGTGAGAAGTATGTAGTGGGGGCAGCATGCAGTGGGTTCAGTGAACAGTATGCAGTGGGTCCAGCATGGGGCAGCATGGAGTAGGGGTAGGAGCAGCATGGAGTGGGTATATAGGTTGTTTGGGAGCGCTAAAACATCTACCCAGTTATGGATATGGAGTGGACCGTGATCGAACTGCAGCATGGAATGGGGGGAGCAGCATGGAGTGGATGCAGCATTTGTTCAGGAAAAAAAACCTCCTTCTCATTCACTCACATGACTGCAGGCTCCCGGACTGCCATTTTTGCTTGTCCTCCATCTCCCATTTTCAGTAGAGCTGTCACCTGTGTATGTAGGGGAAGTTGGCCACACCTCGTTCCTGCCCACCATCTTCATCATCCAATAGAGAAGCTGTAGACAGAGAGAGAGTCTCTTTGGGGGTGCTATATCACCCTATCACTCTGTTATCCCACTTTCTCTATGAGAAACAAGGGGGGTTTTTACAAGGGGGTGTGAAGCCAGAGACCTTAGAAAAAGGATGAATAAAGCCGATATTTGTCCTTTAAGTGTTCTTACAGCCAAGGTCTGGTCAAGACCTGTTTGCAGGAAGGCCAGAATGTAATCTCTGCAACTAGATTGACTGCCTTCACACCAGGTAAAATAAGATTTCCAGGTATGGTAAATATTCCTGGAAGTGATTTTTCTTGCTTTGAGCAGGGTAGGAATCACAGACTCAGAAAATCCCTGGGTTTAAACAGCCATGACATTAAAGCCAAAAAGTGAGAAGTAGGATGGAATAGAGGATATTGAGATAGCAGGTGAACAAAAGCAGAGCAGGGCGCATTCTCTTCGTGCATTACCGCAGTGAAACATTTATTTAAAGCATAAAAATACATACTCACAAACCAAAGGGAGATAAAAACAGAGATACAGAGTCCTTGGTGACAGTCAAAGTGACGGTGGACTCTTAGTGAGGTAGGCTAACGTGTTTTGGGAGACATACTCCCTTCTTCAGAGCTAAAATGTAGGCCAACTATTCCTGCATTTATAAGCACAAAATGGTTTAGGAGGACTGGAACACACCCCCCACACCTGATGACCTAGTCAAGGCTGAGCCAATCACAGTCCAACTCCAATTGAAGTGTCACAGCGAAAAAAGCAATGATGCGCATGTGAGCAAGGCTAGACTGCTAGAACGCTTCGAGACTGAAGAACATGACAAAAAAAAAACACATATGAAAATAAATGTATGTATATATAGTATATATGTCTCTAGGACGTGATGATAAGCTCATGATGCAAGAAACATTTTAGCTCTCAAGAAGGGAGTACGTCTCCCGAAACACGTTAGCCTACCACAATAAGGTTCCACCGTCACTTTGGAACATCACCATGGATTCTGTATTTCTGTTTTTATCTCCCTTTGGTTTGTGAGTATGCATTTTCATGCTTTTAAATAAACTTGTGTTTCACCACGGTAATGCACGAAGGGAGCGCGCCCTGTTCTGCTTCTGTTCACCAGTATCAAGATTGCCCAATCTTCTAAGGGCTGCACCTCAATGAATGACAGCTACAGTACTCCCAGTCAGCATGAAGATTTGAGCGCTGGTTTTGTTTGTTCATATTGAGATAGCAGATCTGGCCTGTTGGGAAGGAATTGTTTGCTAGACCTCTGAGTATGCTTCTGAGCCAATTTGGTGCAATTAGAATTAGCTCTTTACTCTCTTCCTCTATTTTGTGAAGCAGGTGAAGCAGAATTCACACATTAGAGAGAAGGCCTAAATTAGCCTGAACTGAGACCAGGGGATTATTAGCACATCTGAGGCAAGGGCTAGCAACAAACAAGAGGTAGCTTGTTGTTAAATCTGGAAGCTAAAATGTTCACATCCAGAATCAGACCCAAGTATTCCAGATAAAGAGATGGTTGGAGAGCAGATTTTTTTAAAGTTGATCACCTCAGCCGAAAACCTGGAGCAGTCAAATTGTCCTGGACATGAAAATTTTATAGAAAGTGACTGGGAGAAGGTTGTCTCGTGGTAATCCAATGGTATGAAGTATACAGTATGACTATAGATGAATGCCACCATGTACTGCTTCCAAAGTAAAAACCAGAGGGGGAGAAGGAACTCTTATAGTGTAGTAACTTATTTATTCAGAATAAGGGATAAATTTGCACTTACATAAAATAAGAAATATATCTCCTTTGTAAAAAGAAATCCTGTTTTTTACTATTGAAAGTGGTACTGGCATTCATCTATAGTCATACACTTCATACCATTGGATCTCCATGAGAATTTGGAAGAAATTTGGAGTCCAGGAAGGAGAACCTCTCACCAAAAAAAGCAAATCAGACACTTATACTTAATAGCAGGGGGTCCATCTTTTCTGGTGAGTGCGGAGAAAGATGGGTTACTATTCACCAACCACATTGTGGTTTTCAGTACTAAAGCACTTTATGATTGATAAAAGCACGGATCACTTTATACAGGAAGATTCACCATAGAAGTGGAAATATTGAACTGTGATAACACTACTGGGACACTGAAGGACACTTTATATATTGATATTGTTTATACTGTTGTGCGCTGTGTTATATGTACTTGGTTTAGAGTGGTTAACATTTGAGCAGCAGCACCAGTTGTTATTCACATACTGTATATCACAATTGTTTACTCCTAGCGCAGGTTTTTTAGGGTATAGTCTGAAGGTATGTGCCTATGAAACCCATGATGTATGAATATGTCTCCTGTGTCCTGTACTGTTCAATTTACATATGTAATTGAGCCTAAGCAGTACCATGAATAATGTATCTATTGCACTTCAAGGTATGACTGGTGAGTGTGCCTAGGCAATTATGTATATCCACATTGTAAGGCACTGCTGTTTATTAACTTAGTCTCACAAAATTTGACTCGTATCGCTACTGTACTGCACCCATCTACCTGCTTCTTGCATGTCTTCTGCTGAACAAGGCATGGTAAGACAGTAATAATGAAAAGATCAACTGAAAGGCAGTACTGTTAACTAGTCCTTTTCCTTCTGGTTTGCCTTTATTGGGCTCAGCCTCCAGAGTTCAGGTCCAATTCAAGAGTAACCACAAATGTGAAAATGAAACACAATCAGAAACCACAGACTACCTTCTCAGGCTTTAGTTTTTCATCCAGGCATTGCTGTGGTGCATCAGTGCACTTCATTTCCGTTTGTCAGTAATCTGAGAACTCCCTTTGTTAAAATGTTTATAATGCAGAATCTGTGATCCCAAACTGATTTAAGCCTTCCTTGAAGAATGAGGTAATACAGAAAGCTTAGAGAAAGGAAGTTTAACATCATACTGTATACTTTGAAGGCAAACTTTTTTTACAGAACATGCTTGAAGCATATCCTCTGGTAAAATTCCAACTGCAGTGCATTAGAAAACACTCAGTTTCAAGACTTTAGCACCCTTGCAATGCTTGTTTATGGACTTCAGTTCCTTCCTTTAAGGGCATGTATCCTACATTTGCATTTTTAGACCAGGTGCAGCCAGTTCAAATGCATTTTTTAAGCATTTCATATTAAATTATGCAAAGTGTTTAAAATTAGCAAACACAATTGGGCTTCCAGCAGACTAAATCTTTCATACTGGATTTATCAAATGTATCCCATGTGCCTACACATCCTGGTCAGGTTTTGATTGTGATTCCGTAGTTTTGTTAACCTCCCTAGTGGTATGATTATTTCATATTTTTGGTGCTGAAAGCGGTACCATTATTTTGCATGGAAATATGTAGTTTTTTTATTGTAGGCTGTAATTTTTAGGAATAACTCACTGAAATCTGTCTGAACAAGAGTCTAAATCATACATTTAATTCAATAATATAATCAAACCAAAAACACTGAAATTTGAAATATAGCGCCAAGTTCGCACATCGCTGAGCAAAGTCGCAAAATCGTTTTCAGTGTGTGATGACGAATTTCTCCACGAATCATTATCACTCAATTCTGCAAGTGGTTCTGATTTACTATCGCTGTTCTCTAGCTGATCTAAACCCGCTTTTGACCTAAAGGGACGCTTTTTGGATGCCATGGACTTTTCTAAGTTTCCAGGCAGAAAGAACAATCAAAATGCAGACAGGGGACAGGACAAAGCACTAGGGACAAAATGTATGTGAAATGGGTTGAAACAGCAATGTTTTACTATGTAAAATCGTTTTGAAAAAAATGACATTTTTTTTAAATTTTCAAATTTCCCGCTGCCGGCGGCGCCCGTACGTCCCGACGTCACAGGGACCGGAACACAGGAGGCGGATGCCAACATCGGCCGGAGGAGATGGCCGGGGATGCTGCAGGGGACACATCGTGGAAGCGAAGGACAAGGTAAGTGCTGCAGGGACTCCCTATGCAGCGCCGCATGGTAAGCCCGAGTGTAGCTCGGGGTTACCGCTTTTGGTACTGACATTTTACCCTGAGCTACACTCGGGAATACCGTTAGGGAGGTTAAAGGATAAGTTCACCTTTGGGAACATGTTAAATGTTCCACCTGTTTTTAGGTGCCCACACGGCTTCGTCATTCATTCACGGACCTCAGTGAACAAATGAACTGCAAATCCCAACAGCCTTAGCGGATGTGGGCTTGTATTTTTCAGTGAACTACCACGGTGCTGTGGAGTGCCATGGTAGTTCATTGAAGCTTGCCACCAGAATATCTGCTTGCCTGTACATCCCTGTGTGGCAAGCAGACATTCTGACAGATCTGCAGGATACCTGCATGGCATCAGCAATCTATTGATCACTGTGCAATGATTTCCAGGCTCCTTTGGACAAAAATAATAAATGCACATTTTTTTACCTGCAAAATAAATGTGCATTTATTATTTTTGTCCAAAAGGTGAACTTATCCTTTAAATGGGATTCTATTGTACAAAGTAGGTCCAGACAATAAAGCCTGACAATGGACTCAGGATTAAGAAGTCACCCTTCTCAACAATGCATCATTTGCAAGAAAAAAACAAACAAAAACAAAAACCGCTGTATACATACCTTTTTCACTTGTCCTCATCTTGGAGACCTCATAATTCCTTTTTGCCCCTTTTCTCCTGTGGTGCATGGATCCCAAATACTGCAAAAATTAGCAATGTAAACTGACACGGCATAGCTTGTTTCTGCAAGACCAACGTGGGATGACAGAGCCTTGATGCCCTGGGATCACAGGAATTAAGTTGAATGATGATAGGAATGAGGAGTGCTGCATTATTACTGGATTGGTGAGTCTGCTGAGGACAGCACTGGAACCTTTTCAATTTTATTTCATGCCATTGGAATTCATTACAGTGCTGTGAAAAACTATTTGCCCCTTCCTGATATTTATTTAATATATATTTTACACATTTAATTAAAATCAAACAAATTTTAATATTACACAAATATAACCTGAGTAAATACAAAATGCTGGTTGTGCCACCCTTGGCAGCAACAACTGCAATCAAGCATTTGCAATTTCTGTGGAAAAAGTTTGGCCCACTCTTCTTTGCAGAATTGTTTTAATTCAGTCACATTGGAGGGTTTTTGAGCATGAATGACCGGTTTAAGGTCATGCCACAGCATCTCAATCAAATTTAAGTCCAGACTTTGACTAGGCCATTCCAAAACTTTAATTTAATTTTTTTTTTTTTTAGACATTCAGAGGTGGACTTGCTGGTGTGTTTCAGATCATTGTCTACTGCATAAACCAAGTGAAGTCATGAACTGATAGACATTCTCGTTCCGGATTTTCTGGTAAAGAGCAGAATTCACGGTTCCATCAATTATGGCAAGTTGTCCTGGTCCTGAAGCTGCAAAGCAGCCCCAGACCATCACAATACCACCACGTTTGACTGTTGGTATGTTCTTTTTATGAAATGCTGTTAGTTTTACACCAGATTTAACAGGACGCACACCTTCCAAAACTAAAACTTTTGTCTCATCAGTTCAGAGAATGTTTGCCCAAAAGTCTTGGGGGTAATCAAGAAGTTTTTTGGCAAATGTGAGACAAGCCTTTTTCTGTTCTGTTTGGTCAGCAGTGGCTTTTGCCTTGGAACTCTCCAATGGATGCAGTTTTTGCGCAGTCTCTGTCTTATTGTTGAATCATGAACACTGACCCTGAGTAAAGCCTGCAGTTCTTTAGATGTTGTTCTGGGTTCTTTTATGACCTCCACGAGGAGTCATTGTTGTGCTCTTGGAGTAATTTTGGTAGGCCGGTCATTCCTGGAAAGGTTCACCACTGTTTCACGTTTTCTCAATTTGTGGATAATGGCTCTTGCTGTGGTTCATGGAGTCCTAAAGAGCCTTAGAAATGGCTTTGTAACCCTTTCCAGACTGATATATTGCTTTGTTCCTCATGTTCTTGAATTTCTTTAGATGGCAGCATGATGTGTTGCTTTTTGAGATTTTTTATCATGCTTCACTTTGTCAGCTTCTATTTAAGTGATTTCTTGATTCAACAGGCCTAGCAGTAATCAGGCCTGCATGTGACAAGTAAAATTTAACTTGGCTTTCCCAAAAAAAAAAAAAAAAAAAAAAAAATGTGGTTAATCAGAGTTACTAACTTTTTTACATTGGACCAGGCAGGTTTGGCCAGCTTTTTTCCCCCTTAATAAATTAAATCATTTCAAAATATGTATTTTTTATTTACTCAGGTTATCTTTGTGTAATATTAAATGTGTTTGATTATCTGAATCAAGTGTGACAAATATGCAAAACAAAAATCTAAAAGGGGCAAATACTTTCACTTTTGTGTATATTTTCACCTGGGCTTTAAAAAAAAAAATGTAGAAAACAATAAGCTAAAATACGTTGGATTTTGCGTGAAAGAATCAGTGAAAAACTATTGAAAATTAAACCAATAAAAAAATCGTATTAATTAGACCAATTTTCACCAGCTGTTATCCTTAGCATGAATCAGTATATCGCTAAAATGAGATTTCATGATATATAAAATTTTTCTTTATGGGGCAGGAAATGTCGGCTTATGTCTCCATATTCAATTACATTGAAATGTGCCTTGGAAAGGCTAAAGAATGACAATGAAAACACTTTTAAGTATTAGTTATTTATAGTAGCTGTAAATGAAAGTTATGGCTTATTTTGATAAAATCCAATGACTCTAGGTTTATTGGGTCTGTAAACTGGAGAAGTGACCAAGGTTGAAAAATAGATACTTGTCTGCTCATGCTCAAGCGTCCTTTCAAAGAAAGTGCATTTACTGCTGTAGGTAGCCATACATATAAAATAAGTAGTCTGCATAGGTCAAGATCATCAACGACCCATCTCTGATGCCTCAGAATAGTTACACCACCAGCATGGTCATCCCCAGTATTCAAGACTACCGAGTAGTTTCTTAGGATAAAAGAGAATTCTTAGTCTGAGACCGCCACTTATAACTACTCTTACCTACCCACCAATTCTGCAAAGGCACTTCTACGCCTCAACTTTAAGCATTTTGAACCTTTATGCATATTTTGAAATGTTGAAATATTGTAAGTTGAATTCAACTTTGTTGAAAGGAGTTTAAAGGGAATATTAGCGAGCACCTTCTGCCACCATCATACACACAAAAAATATTCTTAAACTGTCATAACTAACTTTGCTGAGTTAGCAATCAAAAGACTGAGTTTTATAGCCCCTTTGCACTTAACCATTAGCTGCCCGGCCTGTAGCCGTTTGGTGGCCGCAAAAATGCATTAGCTTTCCAGGGTGTACACCAATTGGCGTCCTCCCGCACATGCGCAGTTCACGCGGTTGCAGAGCCGCGATCTATCACCGGCCGTGTACCTCGGACAGGGCCGATGACAGATCTGAGTACCGGTATACAATGGATGGCTTCATTCATGCCATCCATTGTATACTAGTGTCTAGCTGTGAATGGTCACAGTAGGTCACATGCACGTCATGTGATTAGCTGTGGCCAAATCATAGCTAAGCACAAAAAAAACAAAACAAAAAACCCTTTATGAATCGATGTCATTCAGGTAAATGCTTGCTTATAGCAAAGTAATTCTTTGCTATAAGCAAATTGTGTAAAAAAAAAAAAAAAAAAAATACTGATCACTTCCCCAAAAGTAGTACAATGTTACTATGACAACATTGTACTACTTTGGTCAAAGTAAAATATGAAAAAAAAAACTTAAAAAAAAAGAAAAAATGTAATACAAAATAAAAAAAAAAAATATATATATATATATATATATATATATATTTTTTTTTTTTTTTTTTCTTTTTCCCATACTGTCACCAGTCAGTGTCCCTGTTCACCGCCATGCCAGTTATATGATGACACTGTACTGCACTGGTGACAGTATGTAAAAAAAAAAAAAAATAGTGAAAATAATTTAAATTTTTTTCATTTTCCAAAAAATTATGACAAAAAAAATACAACTTAAAAAAACTCGCCATGCCTCTTATGAAGTACGTAGGACTGTCTACTTTACAAAAAGGGGTCATTTGGGGGATATCTGTACTGTTCTGACATTCTTGGACCTCAAGAAATTAGATTGGCTGTCAGTACTTCAGGATTGATCAATTTTCAGATCTATACCTTAGTTTGTGAACTCTATAACTTTCCTACAAACTAAATAATACATCCTAATTTGGGTTATTTTCAACAAAGACATGTAGCAGAATACATCCTGGCCTAAATTTATGAAGAACAATTATTTATTTGTAAACTTTTATAACAGAAAACGAAGAAAAACATGGTTTTTTTTTTCAAAATTTTTGGTCTTTTTTTAATTTAGCAAAAAATAAAAACCCCGGCGGTGATTAAATACCACCAAAAGAAAGCTCTAGTTGTGTGAAGAAAATGATAAAATTTTAGTTTGGGTACAATGTTGTATGACCGCGCAATTGTCATTCAAAGTGTGAGAGCGCTGAAACCTGAAAAATGGTCTGGGCAGGAAGGTGTAAAATTGCCCGGTATTGAATTGGTTAAAACACATTATTGGGTGTTTTTTGCAAAGTCAATTAGTGTCATAAGGCCAAAAAAAAAAATGTACCTGCCTCAATTTTAAGTAGACACCATGAGTGTTCAATACATGCATTATGGTACACTGGCAGGTGCACTTGTTCTGACAGTGTATGCATGTTAGGTGCCATTGAAAATAAATGGCAATGCACTGCAGCACACAAATATGCTGCTGTTCTGAGTGTTAACACGTATTATAATGTTTATTAACACAGGGCACAACTAGCACACAATAGATTTAGATTGGCCATACATTAGGGAATTTTCTTTCCTTCAAACACGGATTGAAGGTAAGAAAATTGCTTGATTCCCCCATCAACATTCGGCATTAATGGGGAATCTCTCCCACTCTGCTATTTTATTCTGATAGCAGGCGGTTTCACCACCATCAGAATACAATGATCAGTGCCGCCGGCTATAGTCAAGGGCAGTAATCGTACTAAAATAATCTGACAAGCTGGTTGTACTGAAGTCGATAGATCAACCAGCCTGCATACAGATGGATCGAAAATTGTCTGGGTCCTGGTTAACCGGCTGAATTTCAACCCATCTATGGTCAGTTTAAGTGGTGCTTAGAGTAGAGATTTCAAGAGTTCATTTATAAACATGAAAAAAATAGGGAGGTGGAGTTCAAAAGGGATAAAACAAACTAGCAAAAATTATTTTCATATAGTAGCTGTAAATGAAAATCATGGCTTATTTTGGCCAAAACCGGTGACCCTATGCATTAATCACAGTAATACATTTAGACCTTCACTTGTACTTTAAATAGCTGAAACCACAGTTATGATTGTGCAATGGGTACTGCTCACTATTGATTTGAACTGGATTATTGATTTATACAACTCCACAATCTCCGGGGTCACTATAAGCAAATGGGTCTCCTTAGTTGCTTATCTTGTATTTAGTAGAATAGGACCACTTATTACTAATTTAATTACTTAAAATACCTGTTGCCATATTTTATTCAACATATTGTGCAATTGTACAATACATGTTATAATTCATTAGCAATAGTTTATCCATTGTAAAAATCTCAATATAAAAATACAAAAAATATTTATATCAATATTTACACTTTTTAAATTACGCTTTCCATTTTTATAAAAAATGCATATTTAGGCAAATATGTTTTTCAGATATCTTCTGAAATTTCATTCTAGAGCTTTGGCATTCAAGCATGTTATGAGTGTCCTTTTTCTCCTTTGGATAAAGTAGCTGAGGTAGCATGTTAATGTCTTTGGCTTAAAGAACGCAAGTACTGCAAATCTGCTATGTGTCCATGTCATAGCTGTAAAATATAGAAGTCCTGTGATCTTCCAGTAGGTTTGGTTTATGTAAAATATTTCCTGATTCATCACATAAAATTGTCTTTGTTGACTCTTCTTGATCACACTCTAATGCTATATCCAATGAAGAGTGAGAAATACTGAGGGAAGGGACATAATCCACTGTGTGTAGAAAGGAGTCTTGGGGAGGCTTCCATATAGACTTTCCAAATGTGCCTGTAAATAAAGAAAAGCAATTACTGTTAAATCACAGATCTCTAGGAAAGTGTAACATATTAGCTAAAATTACATTACACTTTTCATTTAAAGGTTTAATTTTCCATTAATTTCACTGCCATAACTAAGGCCACTGAAGACTAGGCGTGATAAGCAGAAGCTGTCCACATCAGTTTCTAGACTGACAGCTGTACATGTCCAGCATACATACAGTTGTAAAATATTTTGCAGATATATATATATATATATATATATATATATATATATATATATATATATATATATATATATATATATATGTCAATTCAACCTGCAATGATAAGTTAGAATTTTAAGATACTGGCTCAGAATATTGACTCCACTAATGTGTCAGAATTGGGACCTATTTCATAACTCCAGGGCTCACTTGCACCAAGTAAAGTAAATATGTGACATAAACAAGACACTGTCAATTTTTGACATAGTGATAACAATCCTAGGAATTTTTGGTTTTTGAAATAAAATTTTTTGTAAAAACAGCTAAAATCAGCCCAGTAGGACCAAGTACAATTTCTTACACAAAAAAATAAAAAAAATTGTATGACAGACATTATATATATATATATATATATATATATATATATATATTTACTACACATACACACACGGAAAATTGGTCCTGACTACAAAGTGTTAGACCAATTTTGAAAAAGGAAATATGAGAACACAGGATGTAGAAGTCAAACACAGATTGAAGCCACATGCAAGCAGAATTCTGAAAAAAAAAAAAAATTTCCATGTGCTGTTGCCATTTTCAGTAACTGGGAAAGTGGTATGCCAACAAAGCTAATTATCTATAAAACACACCCAAATGGTATGCACACAACTGTTGCTTTAAAGACCTAAAAACAGATATCATATTTTATACAGAACTAGAAAAAGCAATTATGTATAAAAAAAATTGAGATCAAAAATGTTAAATAACAGTATAATATTTGTCAGTGACCAACAGATGCATACTTTGCATATATAAAATGTACTGCTATTGTTCACTTATAAAGTGATTATAGGGCCATTATCTCATCATCTAAACATTTTACTCTTTTATAAACATAAAAAAGGAGATATTTTCTTTTAATCATATGCATATTATACATTATTCTTTATGACAGAAAAGTCACTGTAAAAGGTAGTCTATAGGCAAACCAACTGCCATGTGTCCCTAATAAAACTATATTGCATCTAACAAACAAAAAAACATAACTAGCAAATAATAACAGCACACCCACCCATATAGGAATTCTTTTCAGGACTGTTCTTCTGCACATAAAGATCAGTATCAGATTCTATCCTTGCTCTGCTCTCTTCAGACTGGTTGCAGACAGAGCCAGGAAAGGAGTGAACCAGAGAATATGCTCCATGAATATCGGTTCTTCTGATGAAATTATCATCATCAATATCATCCCGCTGTGCATATAACCTGAAGTCCTTTAAGTAATCCTGTTCATATGCATTTAAGTTAGCCAGTTTCTGATCTGGAATGTATCCTTTTAGGAAAAAAAAAAGAAAGCCAATATTAAATTAGGCCCAGCTGTGTGTAAACATACCACTACTTGATGTAGTAAACTAACCTGAGTGATAAGCCTCACATGCCTCCTGGTTGTAGGCATTCCCCTTCAGGTACAATGAACTCTGGGGCCCCATGTAGTGAAACAACAGTGGATCAGCCACAGCCTCTAAATCTGGTTCACTTCCATTATCCAAGTGGCAAACACCTGCAATATAAATGTCAGCAATTCATAGATATGTATATTTCGCGAAAGAATGCAAGGTATGATTAGCAATGAACAATCATGAAAGCCTTTAATAATGGGTTTTAATATAAAAGGGCCGTCTGTGCTGCTTGGCAATTAAATCTGAATGTCTGAAGCTTGATGTCTGCTACAGAGCAATACAGATCCCTCTTATTTCACACACTGATAATCACGGTCCACATCGTTAAGTGACAGAAAGCATGACCAACACAATTAAGATTTTATAACCCTAATGCTACCAGCAGATTTGGCCATGCCAAATGGATGACAGTTTATTAATGACCTGTGCCAGTGGCTAACCTTTGATTCCAACAAATCAGGTGAGAGGTGGTCTAAAAATGACCCGCTCTGCAGAGATTCTGCAAATGCATATGCACTTTTAGTACAGAAGCATAAAGAAAATGGTCTTCCTATTTCAGAAGAATTAGTTAACTTTGTGGTCGTAGGAAACAGACTGTATAAGTGGCCCAATTAAAACCCGGTCAGAATCCCTGCCGGAATATATATTATAGTGCCTAAACATAATATAACGACCATGGAGATTGACAACGCTTTGACAGTCAGAAGCTGTCGACCATCACAGAGTATTCTCAGTGAAAAGCAGCTTTAAATTGTTTAAAATAATTAACAAAATAAAAGAAACAGGATGAAAACTTTGGCATATATCCTACCATTGGCATCCCTTTGCTGCAGGAAATATCCACTCATGGAGGAAGAAATAAAATGATGGCTTCCATTTTCGGAAGGGATGTAACCATCCTGTCTTTCTGCTAGTGTCCCCTGTGAGGACAGGTAGCTGGGTGTGTCTACAGGTAGGTTGGTTTCATCTGTGAAATATAGAATAAAAAATTATGATTGTCATACTAAAACTTGAAATCAAACCACAGCATGTATTAAAACTCAACATAATTAGAAGCTGTCAATCACTGTCAAACCACTAATCAAGGTTACGAAGTACACACACACACAATTCTGAATAGCAGCACACTTCAAAGATTTATAATAAAGCCATTTGCTACCATGATGCAGTTTTGAAATCAGTAGTTGCTGCAGATAGATTCACTTTTTGCATGTGCCTGACAGAGATGTGGAAACAGCTCGTTATCCACACAATAGTTATGCTATTGTGCTTAGATGTAAACTGCTTTGCACAGTTCAACTGATCAAACATATGAAAACAAATCAAACAATATGTACTGAGAAAGGTATGTGGCCAGTCACCTAGTTACCTGGCTGTCAAAACGAATTGATCAAATTCAATACCTAAGTCACTGACCTGTATTCAGATCAAGATGGGCAGACTAATTGTTAAAATGCCTGAAACAGGTTGATGGCTCATGCCAAAATAGTTTAGCATAATAGCCAGGAATCTAGTATTTGTTTTGATCAGTACTGCGTGCCTACATATATGTCTCTCAATGCAGCTTCCAATTAAAATGTATTCATACAAAAGATGTGATTAAATGTTTTACTGACAGCTTTAAATAAGATACACTAAAACTTGAAGCAGATTTAAACCCATCCATTTAACTTTTTACTAGAACAGTTACTTTCAAGGCATGCTGTGAATAATGTCACAGTTGCTAGTGCTCCCAACTTAACTGTCAAGCCATCAAATGGCTGGTGTCAGAAACTGATAACATGTGCAGCACCATGGCAACAGAGGCCAAGATGGCAGCTTCTTTGGCTGTGAGAGATTGGAGGCTTTGGTTCTGCTTTATTCCATAGATACATATGGTTTTCTTTTTTTATTTACTACACTGAAGTTGGAAACATTTTGTCTGTGGTATAGGTTTTTTCATCACACTTTAAATAATGAACTTAAATTAACCCCAAGTTCAATGCAACAGTCTCCAGAAATTTGCAGGAGGTGCCTATACTGCATTATGGGATGTTAAAAAGGGCATGCTAAAAATCAAGGAAAAACTTTTCTTTTTTTTTTATTATATATACAAAAGCATTCAGGCTCCCAAGCAGCATTGGAGCTCCATTTACCTAAAGTAAAAGGCAAGCAAAAAGGTACACACTAGTGTCTGCTGTAACAGTTTAGATTTCCAAAAGGACCGGGTTACTTTAGGAAAGCTATAATCAGCTCCAGATTAAGTGAAAGTGTCATCAGATCTGAAGGCAAGTACAAGGATTTTGTTATTTCTGCTATATAAAACATGACAATGCTTGCTAGTTGGTTTCACTTTAAATTACCTTCTCGTTACTAGAGTTAAAACGGTCTTACGAAATGTGTGCGCTTCTGCATTTGTGCCTTGCGGTCCAAAGTCAAATTGTCAGGAGCATAGACAAGCTCTTCATAAACCATACTGGTGGCTTGCCAGATGAAGCTTACATTGTAACATATGTTTTGCAAATTTGTTTGGCACAGTTACATGCCAATCTGATTAACCAAAATTGAAAAGTAATGGTTTTTCTTTCCTGCCTTGCTCTGCTATTGTACCCACCTGTGTTAGTGACACTGCAATCCTCATTCCTTCTCCTTGTGTGGTATATGATGACCACCCAGACAAGGGAGGTTCCCACCACACAGCAAACCACTGCTATTATCACAACACCAACTGTGGCCCATCCATCATCTTCCAATGACGGGGTGGCATTTGCAGGGGAATCGCATGTTGGGTTGGGAATGACTGAAAGATGAATATTGCCTCTCTCTGTTCCAAGGATATTGGACATCTCACAAGTATACTTCCCAGCATCTGCAAAATCTGTATCCACTAAAATTAGAAGTTGGTTTCCAGCAGCAAAGAAATGTCTCTCTGTTACAACCAATGGGCTATCATCCTTGGTCCAGTTTACTTTTGGAGTAGGATTTCCACCTGCAATGCACTGCAGAACTGTGGTTTCTCCTTTCGATACAGTACGATCCACAAGTGGACGCAGAAATGATGGTGTTTCTGTATTGACAAAAGGATAAATGCATTAAAATACATGACACCTGCATGTGCAGACAAGTTTTAATTGCATTTTTTTATTTTATCATTTAATGCGCTTTTCATGGTTTTATTTGGAGCTATAGCTTTAGAAGAAAAAAAAAAAAAAAAAAAAAAAAAAAGACCTTTATCTTATTTACTACAGGCAATATTAAATTATGGATACATATACAGTGGAACCTCAACCTACGAGCGAACTAACGTGCGAGTTTTCCGAGATACGAGCAGTCGCTCGGACGATTTTTTGCTTCAGCACGCGAGCAGAATTTTAAGATACGAGTTCAAGGCGCACGCAGCTCTAAGTGTATATTTTCGAGGCGCGCGCAGCTCAGAGGGTATGAGTCACAGCATCCCATCTCCGAGCCTTTCTCTCTCTCTCGCTGTCTACACGTGGTAGAGTAAACACTGAGATTCGTTGCACGCACAGTTTTTTTGCATTTGTTTGTGATATTCTGTGAAATTTAAGTTTAGTTACAACGTAGCGTACATTTACGTACGAATGTAGTGATAGCAAAACAGTCATCCGTCCACCTCCGCCTGTCTCCTCTACCCGCCACCTCCGCCGTCTCCGTTAGCTCAAGTCGTCTCATCTCCAAGGTAAGTAAATTGTATACAACCTTATTATATCTTCATATTTTCTTTCTATTTTGTTTTTATATAATATTTGTTATGTAAAAAGCTTTTTTCCTTATGAAATAACAAGAAAAATGAAAAATATGAGGTGCCATTTTGAGGGTTGGAACGGATTACGGCCGTTTCCATTATTTCTTATGGGGAAAATTGATTTAACGAGCGAGCATATTAAGTTACGAGCTCGACCACGGAACGAATTAAACTCGTAAGTTGAGGTTCCACTGTACTGTCCAAGCAGATACTGATCTTAGGAATGTGCTTAAAACACATATCTCAACCCCGGCACTACCTGCCTGGAGTTTGCATGTTCTCCCTGCGCAGGTTTCCTCCCACACTCCAAAGACATGCTGGAAGGTAACTGGCCCCTGTCTAAACTAAAAAAGTCTATACACCTCTGCTAAAATGTCAGGTTTCTATGATGTAAAAAAATGAGACAACGATAAATCATATCAGAACTTTTTCCATCTTTAAATGTGACCTGTAAACTGTACAACTCAATTGAACAACAAACTGAAATCTTTTAAACATGATTTTGAATGTGAAGACCACTACATCCCCAGTAATAAGAGGGTGTGCACACTTATGTAACCACATAATTTTAGTTTTTATATCGTGTGTGTGTGTGTGTGTGTGTATATATATATATATATATATATATATATATATATATATATATATATATATATATATATATATATACACACATATACATATACATACACACACACACACACACACACACACACACACACACGATATAAAAGCTAAAATAATGTGGTTGCATAAGTGTGCACACCCTCTTATAACACACAATATAAAAACTAAAAAAAATATATATTTTTTTTGTGCTGCATAAAAAAAAAAAGAAAAAGTGTCAGCACTATAAAAGTATCTGAAATAAAATAGTAACACCACCACCACATAGCACTTACCTAGAACCGTGAGTGTAGCATTGGCTGAAATGCTCCCCGCACTGTTCTGGGCTGTACAGCTGTACACTCCAGTGTCCCCGACTTTTGCATTCACAATAAAGAATACATCATCTTCTGGCATAACATGCATCCGCCTCTCACGAGCTGCAGGAAAGTCCGTGCCACCGTTTTTCTGCCAAGCAATCTGAGGTGTTGGATGCCCTACTGCGGCACATTCCAGGCGAGCCGTTGATCCAGCTCGAATGGTGAGGTCTATAGGCATCTTCATAAATGAAGGAAGCACTAAAAGGAAAAAAAAAAAAATGAATCAAACATTTCAGCCAACACTGGAACTAGATTTGCCCAACACAACATAAAACAGACACTTACTGTTCACAGTTAGTTTGGCTTTTACAGAGTAAGAGGTTCCAAAGTGATTAGAAATGACACACTGATATTTTCCTTCAATGTCAAACTCCACATCACGTAATCTCAGGATAGACGTGTACTCCATTACTTCCCCACCTTGTACCCGCAGGTGAGCATAATTTTCCATCTCAGCATCATTCAGCAGCTCATTGTCTTTCTTCCATGAGAAAGTCATCGGGGAGTCACTGCTACTGGCTGCCGTACATATAAAACTCACATTGGAGCCTCTTATTGCAGATTGCGTTTCAGGCTGGACAGTGATCTGTGGCTTTGGAAAGTCATCTGCAGGTATGGAAGAGAAAAAAAAATTAAATACAGGAAATATAGTTCAGCAGTACTGCATAATCTCTGGATAAGTGTACACAGTAGTATATTACATTTACGTCTAGCTAGATTTTCATTATGGGGCTCAAGAGGGCTGCTCATACCCTGTAATAGGGTAAGGTTAAAATTACAGTGGACATAATTTATGAAAGTCTGAAAGAAGATATAAAATTATAATATAAGATATATTTTACACACATGTACATGAGAGGTAGAGGATAAAAATGTTATATCTTCATATTTTTATATTCCCCCGCCGCCCCCCCAATGCATTCTCTACCCAGTTCATTCTCTTATACCTCAGGGATATGTGGTTACTGTGGGAAAGACAATTACAAGAAGCAGTCCTACTCTCAAAATAACAAATGAGGCTTATAGATGTTTAAGTTTAGTTTCTGAAATCATGAGCAAAATGCATGCTTTCAACATTATGCATCAAATAATTTTGACCAATGATGTTCTATGCATGTTTACTTTATATTAAAAAGTTCTGAACAGAAATCAAGGAAAAAAAAAAAAAAAAATACAACAACATTATACATAAAAAGGTAAGAAAAATAATTAAACAAAAACGACCCCAACTTACCACACACAAATCCATCAACACTAACAGCAAAGATGCTTTTGCCCTTGAGACTTTGTGGATGTGCACAATTTGCCTTTACAGACTTCTGCAGTTTATTTTCCGTTAACCACTGAGGCAGCCACTTCAACTGACAGTCACATAAAAGACTCGAAGAGTTTAGATGTCTGTATGAAAAAGGAAAAAAAAAATAAAATGACAATTCTTCCTGGGACTATAAATAGTTGGCAATTAAAGTCTTGAAAAGAGATATTTTTATTTAAAAGCAAGTGTGAATGCACACATTAACTGAAACAATACAGACTATATAGTACTGCAGCCTGCATAGTTGGGTTGCTAGGCTGAATTCCTTCAGGGACATGGAGAAAAAAAAGTTAAGATGTGTGGGTTTCCTTCAGGTGCTCTACTTCTTCCTACAACCCACAAACTGCCAAGTTTAAAGTGGAACTTTATCCATAACTTGATAAAATAAAAAAAAGAAATGTTCTTTAGCAAGGAACATACATTCCACATTCATAAATATGCTACCAAAATTAGCGTGTGCTGCAAATTGCCTCCAGCATTGTTCCTGTGTCTTCTTGCTGAAGAAGCTGCCACTTTGATGAAGCCCAGAGCTCCTGAGCAGCAGTAAATCTTTAGGTTGTCAGCAAATACTCTACACTTTAGGCACAGTGCCAAAAAAATAAAAAGAGCAACTGAGCATGTGCAGAGCAGGGTGAGAAAGTGGCTTTTAAACAGTATAGGCACTTATTTTTAATGTTTTACATAACTATACCAGAAAAAGGGGTCAGCCTGAAGTGATCTATGAGGACAAATTTTCTGACTAGTGTGTGGAAACTTTTATGAGAAAACATAGAGGCTGCATTGCTGACCTCTCATTCTAAACAGGGTAATCCAGAGGTATGCAGATAAGGAGTTTTTAACCCAATGTGAAAGAGTGGGTGAAGTATGATCATAAACAATATATGACTGATCGCCTGGGAAAGCTTCCTCCCATTTCACACATACTGCAATAAAAGGATCCTGTCATGGCAAATATGAGAGCAGCCATTGAGGACTTTAGGTTCAGGCTTCAGGGGCTGTCCGCTATCAACTTTCCTTCTCTCTTACCTGGAACAAACATGTATTATCAGGTGATATGCACATGCTTGTTCCAGGACAATGACTCACAAAAGGCAGGTTCTATTATTTTTTGATAGATTTCCCTGAAAAAGAACTGATACATACAAGCTAGCAGAAATACAGGACGGTAATAGCAGAGTTAACCTGTCTTTTTGCTAGTGCAGACTACATAATTAAAGCAGGTGTGTGTTATTCACTTTTGTTATCCTCCAGATTATACACATAAGCACTAATGCTTCGACTCGAGAAACTTTCATTCTGAAAGCATGCTGCACATCAAGTAATCAAAACACTACTATTTATCAAAGATAAAAAAACAAAACAAGAACAAAAAAAAAAAAACAAAACACAAAAATCATGTTTGCATCATAGTGAAAACAAAAATAACTTACAATTGCTGAAGATTTTTCATTTGAGAAAATGCATTACTCTGCATTGACACAATTGCATTATTACTCAGATCCCTATATGAAAATAAAATACAAATTAAAATAATGGAATATAAAATAAATCATGGCAAACTTTAAATTTTTGTTGCTACTATGTGCACTATTCGTATCAGCTACATCAAAATCAAACTTAACAGACGTTGATATTGCTTAAGCCGGCCATAGATGATTCGAACCACCTATGGGCAGGACCAATGTACCCAATTTGATTGTTGTGTGACTTGGGTCCAACCGGCCTGTCGAATTATTAATGCAATTATTGCCAGCGCCCCCAAGTCGGGATAACACAGTAGTTCCTTGGGAAGGATTGCCCCATCAACACTAACTGTGTTGGTGGGGGGAAACTAGTGATTTTCTTTCCTGCAACCTGTGGCTGTAAGAAAGAAAATTTGCAGTGCCCATTACCTGCCATAGCACAAGGCCAACATTATAAAACTTGTGGTAAAATTAAAAGGCACAGTTTTGTGATAACTGCAGGATGCAAGCAGTTACAATCAGGTAACCAGTAATAGTTGTACAAGTAGAGAGCTTTCTGAAAAGTTGAAATAGCATAAATCAATTCCTATTTCACACAGAAAAGGTAACAAACCTTTCACCATGAGTACGTAAACCAAGCCAAAAGAAGAGATGAGTAAACTGCTCTCTCCATCTGTTCCTATAGTTAAATTTGTAGAAGTAGGACCATGCTGGGCAGTGTTCTACACCAGTTTAGTGCCTCTCCATACCAGCTGCGCTTTTAGCTGTGGTCACTGCTCCAAAGCACCAGGACTGCTAGAACACCTATCACCTCCAAAACCACCACCACACATGTAGTCAGACAACCACTTCTTATATACTACAGACATGGGAATGGCAAGGACCTGTTATCTAAAAACTAAGGAAGATGCAGAGAATAATTTCCAGTACGATTCTCTCATATGTAGAAAGTTTATTAAAAACTTACTAATTGAGATAGAATTAATCAAGGAACAATACACTGGAATTTTGCTAAACTTTGGAATGTAGCTTTAAGAATGCCTTTCTCACTGTATAATAAAAGCTACTCATTTATAGAAACCAATTACTTACAGATATTCAAGTGCATCCAACCATGAAAATGCCTTTTTTGTTATTGATCCTATTCGATTACCTTGGAGCATCCTTAAAGTAAGAGGAAAATAAAATGCTTAGGAAATACATTTTGCAACAAATAAGTGATATAAAGAGCAACGTAAATAAAGGCCAAAATTAGAAAAAAAAAAAAAATGTTATAATGCCATCATTAGTGATACATTTTTAACTTACAGCCTTTTCAGTTTTTCTAGTCCAGAAAATGCTCCATTCATATCTTCAATGCTCCAAGAAATTTCATTGTTCTTCAGATCTCTGTAAAAAGACAAGTATTATTACAAGGCAGATGAGCCCATAAAATTTTTTCACACAGAAAGCATACTTTCTAGGGGTTTTCTAAGACTATTAATACTTTCTGCCTGGATAAATTGTTAATGTTTACAAAAGTTGGGATTGCATACCCTACGGCAATGTTAACTATAGAAACCTGCAGAGAGCAGGACTTTTTGCCCTCACCCAGAGGCGGACTGACAACTCATGGGGCCCCCGGGCAATAGGGAATCATGGAGCCCCTGTGTCCTTGCCCAAACTCAAAAAAGCCTATGAAAAAGGTACCAGGGGCATCTCATGGGGCCCCCTACTGACCCCGGGCCCTCAGGCAGTGCCCGAGTTTCCAAATGGTCAGTCCACCCCTGCGGCCTCACCTGACCTGCAATTCATAACCATTAATAGCTATGATGGCTTCCATTCTCCACCCTTTCTCAGCTACTTAGCAAAATATTTTGATTTTGAGTTTTTTGCTTTAGAGAAATGGAAGCACAAAAAGACAAGTGGAAGAATTACTGAACTGGTTTTTACCCTAAGGGTCCATGTATACTAGGCTTAATGCTGCATCTACAGGAGTTGTGTTTTGCCTATAGGCAGCACGGTGGCTAAATGGTTAGCACTTCCACCTGGCAGTTGGTTTGATTTCCTCCGGGTACTCTGGTTTCTTCCCAAACTCCAAAGACATACTGGTAGGTTAATTGGATCCTGTCTAAATTGACCCTAGTATGTGTATGAATGTAAGTTAGGGACTGTAGATTGTACACCCCTTGAGGGTTAGGGACTGATGTGAATGTACTATTTTATTTATTACATGTACTTATATAGCACCACAGCGCTTTACATATATATTATACATTTACATCAATCCCTAACCCTCAAGGGGCGTACAATCTAAGGTTCCTAACTTACATTCATACATACACATATTGGGGCCAATTTAGACAGGATCCAATTAACCTACCAGCATGTCTTTGGAGTGTGGGAGGAAACCCACGCAGGCACAGGGAGAACATGCAAACTCCAGGTAGGTGGTGCCGTGGTTGGGATTTGAACCAACGACCAACGTACTGCCAGGCGGAAGTGCTAACCATTTATCCACTGTAATATATATCGCTGTGTAAATTGATGGTGCTATACAAGTACCTGTAATTAATAAGTAAATAAATAGAAACAGCTCAGTGTTATACTATGTGTCCATGCACATGAGTACATTTAGAGGCATATTTTAAGCTCAGCTTTTAGAGGCAGAAAAAAAAAACACTTCTGGATTGCGTTTGAGAGTTTTCTGGCAGAAAAAAAAAGCTAAGCAGCTGTACAAATAGCTCTATAGGAGCATTATTATTTTTTTTTTCAAGCACAGTGTGCATGGACCCTAAAAGCTTTTAAGAGATACAAGTGCTTAAACAGTGGAACAAAAAAAAAAAAAAGAGTTCATACCATGGCAACACTTCACACATTTTACTTTCATGAGACAAGTGACCTACATGATGTATATTCTGAACAGAAATGATAGAAACAAAACACAAATGTACGTATTGGGGTTGATTTACTAAAACTAGAGTGCAGAATCTGGTGCAGTTGTGTGCAGAAACCAGATCGTTTTCTTTTTTTGTTTTGTTTTTTAACAAGCCGATTGGCTACCATGCACAGCTGCACCAGATTCTGCATTCTCCAGTCTTAGTAAATCAACGCTGTTGTGTGCCAACACATCTCGCATGCCAGGAAATTGATTAAAAAGTAACAGGTTTCCAAGATGTTAAATAAAAACAAAAAAAGGTATCAGAACATATGCAAGAGTCATAAACTATTACCATGGTGGTTTTTAGGTGTAGTCTTATTTAAAGTGTTACTAAACCCCGGACCCTGCATTCACTATATCTGGTCTCCCACAGTACACAGAACATGGAAGTTTAATTTTTTTAGTAAATACAAAACTGCTAAATACCTTTTCTCATCAGCAGTATAAAGCAGTCTTGTGACTTCTATCAGTGTTCAGCATAGCACTGGTTACAGCTTGTAGGAGGAGTTTTCTTTTTGCTCTAGGAGGATGCAAAACCTAACCTCTGTCTGGACAGTGCTGATTGGCCCTGTGCTGATCACATGCACTCTCCCAAGAAAGAAAAAAAAAAACCTCTCTAGCAATACACACTAAACTGAGCATGTGCATAATGGCTACGGTTCAGTCTGTCTTATCAGGAGATAAAACATGGACATTTGAACAAGAGGAGGAGCAGAGAAGTCAGGATCAAACAGCCTTTTTACACAATGTACAGGAGTAACCCCTTAGGTTCCACAGTGATTATAACAAGCATGCTTTACTTCATATACAGAGTGATTTTACCGTTGTGGGTTTAGTAACACTTTAATTCAACAGAATACAAGCATTAAAGAAATTGTCAAATAAATAATCTCTAGCCCTACTTAGCAGGCACAGGCCCACACTTAACCAACACAGTTAATGTAGCTTTCAGATTGTGCACATCACAACACACCAATCAGAGGCCCAAAGAAAATGAACCGATTTCATCTATATTCTCTATTTGCTCTGGGAATTATAGGGTACTCAGCCTTTCTACTACTCATGCTTATGGAGATTCAAATATCCATCATGCACAACAGGGAAGGTTTGATTTGTCATCTTGGCTACTAAGGGAGAAGATAGCCACCGCTGTCCTAAAGCACACTCATTTCTTTACACAAGCATTTAAGATTAAAAAAAATGAATAAGAATTCAAATGTCAATTGGATGAATTTTCAGCCCTACCTCACAGCATCAAATTTCCCAGAGTGGAGAAGTTTAATCATTAAAAACACTGGGGTGCAGGAGAAAAATGTACAAAGGCAAAAACTGACATCATAATTTTGATTAGATTAACTATATAAACATGAACAACAAAGGGCTTAGCTCAGTTTTTATATCAAGAGGTTTTGCTCACTCTTTTCTATACAGCAGTAGATGATTTTTTTTTCTATTCAGAATATTCAAAGCAGGATCACATGCATTAATCCCCAAATCAAATGCCACCCTGAACTACTTAAATAATCATAAGTACAAATCCCCCCCCCCCTCTAGGGCCCAAAGTAATATTACTTATTTAATCCATAGAGACATCTATTCTGCTTTTTAAATAAGCCTCCCTTGCCATGATCACTGCAAAACAAGAGGAAAATGACACTTACAGTGTGTTCAGATTGGATAATCCATGGAATGCACCATCCGCGATATTACTAATTTGGTTGTTTCCTATAAATAGTCTACCAAGCAGGCTTAATCCCATAAAACTTGACTCTTCTAATCTTGTTAGTTCATTGAAGGTTAAATCTCTGTAAAATGCAATAAAAAAAGCAACCTGTTAGTGTAACAAACTCTGTAACTTGCCCTGCTATCACTGTGCCCAGCGCATTGGAGATAAAGGCATATTTTCAGGCTTAATTGAAACAGCATGCAGTAAGTAGAGAGACTGCACAAGTCAGTCAAGAGAAATACAAAAATCGCCTTAGTAATTCTGCTATGGAAAAAAAAAAGGTCTACAAAAAACTGTGGTAAGAAATTCATGTTCTGGCATGAAATATGTACTAAAACTGGAACTAAATAAAAGCAACGTACAGCTCACTGAGTTTTTGGCAAAACTCCCAGGCATCAGGGCTGATCTGGCTGATGGCGTTCTGGCCGAGATGGAGGTGCTGTAACATAAGCAAGCCATACAACCAGCCTCTGCTAATCTCCGTTAGATTATTATGATCCAGAAACCTAAAAAAAAGGGAAAAACGCAGATGTTAGATGAACAGTCTGATGACAGAAATATATGTATAGCAGATGCATCATTTTTATGTTATTTACTACAAATCTATTGTTCTGGCAAATACAGTTTTTGTGGGAATCCTTCTATAAAATGGTGGATAATCACAGCGATCGTCTTGAAAATTTGGATCTAATACACTCCAGTTATATCAGATCATTTAAACCCTTCGAGGCATTCCAGTTACTTTGGAACGTCATGTCACAGAAGAAAGAACCTATACTAAGGCAAGTAGGCTGCTAGTGCCGATGAACTTGCTAGCTGCCTGGCAGCTTTTGGAATCCATGCTTTCAGTTACTGATACGTTTGCAATAGAGTTGGTAGAAGGAAGTTAAATCTCCTGATCTGCACACTTGTCCTAGTTCAGCATTTCACAAAGTACTAAAACAACAGATCAGAATGTTAACCAGGGAAGTTGAATTTTTAGAAAGAAGGGTCAGCAATAGCAGCCTACAGGTTCTTTCAGTTGATTCCCTTTTGTAGGTGTATGTATGTGTATATACTAGAGAATATAAAATGTATATAATTTTTTTGTACTTATTTTGAGAGTGTATAGCTTTCAAAGCTTAACAGCATAAAACAAAAACATCAAAGACTTACAAAAGTTCCATATTACTCAGTCCCCAGAAAGCTCCATCCATAAGTCGTGTGATTCCATTTCTTTGCATGTTTAGAGATTTTAGGACATCCAGACCCTGAAAAGTGAGCCCATCAACATGTCTCATTCGGTTACGCTTCAGCTCTCTGCAAGAAGATAAAGAAAACTA